>NC_080169.1:18541368-18700725 GCF_950295315.1 Erinaceus europaeus
AGGTCGTCTGCCAGGATGGAATCATGGTAGCATCTGCAACTTGGTGTCTGTAAGGCTGTAGAACATAAAGTGAGACAACTTGGTTAATCATCAGGAACCAAAAAGTAGGAATAGAGCAGATGATATTAGGGATCTTAGGGCAGAAGAAAATAGAAAGTTCATTTTAGGCATGCTCCTAGGGGCACACAACTAGGGTGGTTTTGCTTGAGTTTGATAGCTAGTCTGAAGTTGGATAAAAATATTGTCTGAGGTGGCGCACCTGGTTAAGCACACATGTTGCCATGTGCAAGGACCCAGGTTCGAGCCCCTGGTCCCCACCTGCAGGGGGAAGGCTTTGCCAGTGGTGAAGCGGGGCTGCAGGTGTCTCTCTGTCTCTCTCCCTCTCTGTCTCCTCCTTCTCAATTTCTGACTTTCTCTATCCAATAAATAAATAAATAAATAAAGATAATAAAAATTTAAAAAATATATTGTCTGGGGAGTCAGGCGTAGCGCAGCAGGTTAAGCACATGTGGCATAAAGTGCAGGGACTGGCATAAGGATCCCGGTTCCAGCTCTGGCTCCCCACTTGCAGGGGAGTCGCTTCACAGACAGTGAAGCAGGTCTGCAGGTGTCTGTCTTTCTCTCCTCCTCTCTGTCTTCCCCTCTTCTCTCCGTTTCTCTCTGTCCTATCCAACAACGATGACAACAATAATAACTACAACAACAATAAAAACAACAAGGACAACAAAAGGGAAAATAAATAAAATAAAAATTTTTAAAAAGTTGAAAATATATATATTGTCTGATAAAATGGTGTCAGAGTGGAGAAAAAGGCTAGAAAGTTGAATTAGGGCAGGGAGTAGCTCCCGTTCTTAAAAAAAAAAACAAAAAACAACTCTGTGGATACAATGAACTATTTACCTCCATCCACCTGACCCAGGGCATATATATATTTAGCACCAGAGCCTGTGTAACCTCTGAGCCCCTATTGGTCTGAGCTCACAGCTCATGTTCACAGCTGGGAACATTGCAGGCTGCACTCATTTTAGGACCAGTCTTCCTTGAGTGGCAGGGCAGGACACCCCAGCTTCCTTTCAGAGACTTGAGGCTGTCCCTACCATCACTGCTTTAAGGTGAGGGCAAGGTCCTGGGAGGGCTCACAAGATAACTTCTGATGACGTTCCTTGTGGAAGGGACCATTGTCACCACCTCTTTCTACATGGGTCATTACGTGAAGCCTACACAATAGTTATGACTGATGTCAATTGTCACTTAGTGGGTGACAGTCTCTGTGCCAGTGCCTCCCATGAACTAGCTCCTGTGACCCTCACAACAGCTCATTAATACTGTCCCTACTCCTCTCTATCTCCCTCTTCCTTCTGCTTCTCTCTGTATCTATCACAAAAAGAAAAAAAGAGACATGGTTTCCAGGAGTGGTGGGTTTGTTGATTTGTTGTGCCTGTAATGAGCCTCAGTGATTATTCCCCTTCCCTCCACTTTACAACTGATAAAACTGAGGCTCACGATTAATAAATGGAGGAACCTGAGTTCAAAATTACTATATCACAGTAGAAAACCTGATTTAGACCGACAATATATTTCTCAAAATATAAAATTGAGGGCATTGAGACCCTGGGTCCATGCTCCCAGAGGGCTAGAGAATGGGAAAGCTATCATGGGAGGGGGTGGGTTATGGGGTTTGGGTGGTGGGAATTGTGTGGAGTTGTACCCCTCCTACCTTATGTTTTTGTTCATTAGTCCTTTCTTAAATAAAAAATTAAAAAAAAATTGAGGGCATTGAGTGTGTGGGCACCTTCTTCTGTAGCTCTCTGCTCTGGAATGATGATGCCTTTAGAATGAACCATATCTAGCAAAGCTGAATGAGAAACACTTGTCTCATTTAACTGACAGTACTAATCACTGTAATAACTATTTTACCAGTAAATTTAATTTGACAGACAACTGTGATGAGTATTTAACACATTTCCTTGTTAATTCCCTGAGGCAGCCATCCCTGGAACACTCTGTGTGTGCTCTAGATGAATTGTCTTGTCAGAATGAATTTCTTCATAGACCTGAGAAATTACTTCTCTTAAGTTGTCTTTCGCACTATTAATTTGAAGACTCATGCTGAATGGAGAGGAAGTGAAGGACTGCTGTTTTCCTGGTGCTATGACACATATACATATGGGTGGGGGTGCAGCCTGTACCAGCCACATCACAAAATTCTTCCTAAACTGCTCCCTCAGCCTCAGACTCTAATCCTTCTCTTCCTACTCTTCATTCTAAATTCTTCCACTTTTTTCTTTTTCTTGACCGGAACACCGCTCAGATCTGATCAGGCTGATGGTGGTGCCAGGGTTTGAACCAAGAACCTCCAAACCTCAAACAGAAAACCTTGTTGTATAAACAAACCACTGTGCTGGGTTATGCAAGTGAATTTTAAGCCTGAGGTTCTGAGCTTTCAGGTTCAATCCCCAGCACTACTACCATAAACCAGAGCTGAGCAGTGCTCTGGTTAAAGCAAACAGACAACTATGCAATCTATGGCTAATTCCTCCTTGAGGATTCAAACCCAGCCCCCTGGGGCAGGGCAGGAGGAGAGAGATAGAGAGAGAAGGAGAGAGGCAGAGAGATGCACACAGCCCTGCTTCACCCCTCATGGAGCTTCCCCTCAGCAGGTGAGAACCCGGGTCCTTGTGCACTGTAATGTGAGTGCTTAACCAACAGCACTATCACCTGGCCTCCAATAAACCTCACTTAAAAATATTTTATTGGGGGAGTCGGGCGGTAGCACAGCTGGTTAAGCGCAGGTGGCACAAAGCACAAGGACCGGCATAAGGATCCCGGTTCGAGCCGGCTCCCCACCTGCAGGGGTGCAGGGGAGTCGCTTCACAGACGGTGAAGCAGGTCTGCAGGTGTCTATCTCTCTCTCCTCCTCTCTCCATTTCTCTCTGTCCTATCCAACAACGACAACAACAATAATAACTACAACAACAAAACAACAAGGGCAACAAAGGGAATAAAATAAAATAATTTTATTGGGGGGTTGGGCGGTGGCGCAGTTGGTTAAGCGCACGTGGCACAAAGCGCAGGGACCGGCGTAAGGATCCCAGTTAGAGCCCCCGGCTCCCCACCTGCAGGGGAGTCGCTTCATGGGCGGTAAAGCAGGTCTGCAGATGTCTATCTTTCTTTCCCCCTCTCTCTCTGTCTTCCCCTCCTCTCTCCATTTCTCTCTGTCCTATCCAACAACAAAGCAACGTCAACAATGGCAATAATAACCGCAACAAGGCTGCAACAACTAGGGCAACAAAAAGGGGAAAAATGGCCTCCAGGAGTGGTGGATTCATGGTACAGGCACCGAGCCCAGCAATAACCCTGGAGGAAAAAAATATATATTTTATTTATTATCAGACAGAGAGAAATTGAGAGGGGATGGTAAGATAGAGAGGGAGAGAGACAGAGAGACACCTGCAGCCCTGCTTCACCACTTGTGAAGCTTTCCCCTGCAGATGGGGACCAGGGACTTGAACCTGGGTCCTTGAACACTACAATGTGTGCGCTCAACCAGGTGCGCCACCATCTGGCCCCAATAAACCTCTTTTTTTAATAATTTTTTAAAATATTTATTTTATTTATTTTTCCCTTTTGTTGCCCTTGTTGTTTTATTGTTGTAGTTATTATTGTTATTGTTGTTGTTGGATAGGACAGAGAGAAATGGAGAGAGGGGGGGGAGACAGAGAGGAGGAGAGAAAGATAGACACCTGCAGACCTGCTTCACCGCCTGTGAAGCGACTCCCCTGCAGGTGGGGAGCCGGGGTTCGAACCGGGATCCTTATGCCGGTCTTTGTGCTTTGCGCCACCTGCGCTTAGCCCGCTGTACTACAGCCCGACTCCCAAACCTCATTTTTAAAAAGATTTATTTATGTAGTAGAGAAAGACAGAGAAGGAAAGAGATAAGTGAACCAGAGTATCATTCTGGCATATGTGATGCTGGGGATCAAATTCAGTACCTTAAGAGGCCAACAATTTTTCCACTGCACCATCTCCTGGGCTACATGGATCCTATCTTATGCCTTCTTGAAATCCTGTAATGTTAACAGCAAAGATATGAAGTTTAAACCCACAGGGGGGAGTCGGGCAGTAGTGCAGCGGGTTAAGCACACGTGGCGCTAAGCGCAAGGCGTAAGAATCCCGGTTCAAGGCCCAGGCTCCCCACATGCAGGGAAGTCGCTTCACAGATGGTGAAGCAGGTCTGCAGGTGTCTGTCTTTCTCTCCCCCTCTCTGTCTTCCCCTCTTCTCTCCATTTCTCTCTGTCCTATCCAACAACAATGACATCATCATCAACAACAATAATAACCACAACAATAAAACAACCAGGGCAACAAAAGAGAATAAATAAATAAAAATATTTTTAAAAAATTAAACCCACAGGGATGGTAAGCAGAGATCATTATAAAGTAATACTGGAGTTTAGAAAGTGGGTAGATACTTGTCAATTCTCTTAATAGACCTGAGAACATTGTATCTGATGTCAGCAGTGGGGAAAACAAGGAGCCATCTCAGATACTGTGGGATCCTTGAATGACTCAA
The DNA here is from genome assembly GCF_950295315.1 of Erinaceus europaeus. NCBI lineage: Eukaryota > Metazoa > Chordata > Mammalia > Eulipotyphla > Erinaceidae > Erinaceus > Erinaceus europaeus. The sequence continues at coordinate 18,545,942 of NC_080169.1, forward strand.
AGGAAGGGGAGATGGAAGAGGAGACTGAATATATGTTTTGTGTTTGAAGTTACATTAAGTAGATAACTCTTTAAAAACTATATGTGTGGGAGTCGGGCGGTAGCACAGCGGGTTAAGCGCAGGTGGCGCAAAGCACAAGGACAGACATAAGGATCCCAGTTCGAGCCCCCGGATCCCCAACTGTAGGGGAGTCGCTTCACAAGTGGTGAAGCATGTGTGCAGGTGTCTATCTTTCTCTCCCCCTCTCTGTCTTCCCCTCCTCTCTTCATTTCTCTCCTATACAACAACAACAATAACTACAACAATAAAACAACAAGGGCAACAAAAGGGAATAAATAAATAAATAAAATTTTTAAAAACTATGTGTGTTTAGGGGGTCAGGTTGAGTACGCACATTACCATGCACAAAGACATGGGTTCAAGCCCCTGCTCCCCACCTACAAGGGCGGATGCTTCACTAACAGTAAAGCAGGTTTTCAGGTGTCTCTTTCTCCCTCTCAACCCCTCTCTCCTCTCTATTTCTCCCTGCCCTATCAAATAAAATATAAAGAAGAGGAAAAGGAGAAAAAGGAGGAGGAGGAGGAGGATGAGGAGGAGGAGGAGGAGGAGGAGGAGGAGGAGGAGGAGAAGAAGATGATGACAGTGGCTTCTTAGGAGGGGTGGATTCTTAGTGACAGCACCAAGCCCCACCCTGGTGGAAACAAAAAATTAAAAAAAAATTATATGTGTCTATAAATAGGATGGGGTAATTTAAGGGGAAAAGATAAAGAGGAAAAAGCAAAACAGTTGTCAGGGTTTAAAACAGTTATCAGAGGGACAGGGTGGTGGCTCATCTGACAGAACGCACACATCACCATGCACAGGGACCATTACCAGGTTCAAGCCCTTGGTCTCCATTTATAAGGGGGAAGTGTTATCTCTTTCTCTTTGTCCATATTCCTCCTCCCTCTCAATTTCTCTCTGTCTTGATTACAAAAGGAGGATAAATAAATATAGTCACAGAGTGGTGGATTCATCATGCAGGCAGACTGAGCGACAGTGCTAAACCTGGTGGAAAAAAGCAAGGGAGGGAGGGAGAGAGGCTGTGCAGTGGATCACCCAGCTGAGTGCACACAATACCCACCAAGCACAAGCGCCTGGGTTCAAGCCCCCAGTCTCCACCTACATGAGAAGAGTTTCACAAGCAATGAAGCAGTGCTGCAGGTGTCTCGTTTTCTCTCTCTCTTCCTCCCTCCCTCTCCCTCTCTCTCTTTCCTCTCAATTTCTCTCTCCTATCAAATAAGTAAATATAGTTTTAAAAGAAAAGGGAAAGAAGAAGTCTTAAAAAGCAGAATTTTGAAGGTTATTAGGTGGAGAGATAGAGCAAGAGTCAGCACCGCCCAGAGCCTTCCCTAGTTTGTGATCCTCGCCCGCGGTGCTCAGGGTTGAACCTAAGCTATACACGTGGCACGGCCTGTGCCCACTTCAGCAAGTGCTCTCTCCAGTCTGGTCCTCATAGTTGGGAGTTGTTTTTCCAAAAAAAAAACTCCTCTCTCTCTCTCTCTCTCTCCCTCTCTCTCTCTCCTCCCCCCCCCCTCTTTGTAGAAACAAAGAAGGCAAAGACAGAGAGCCAGAGAGTGGACGCCTGGCTTGGATTTGGGTAGTGCACAGCACAAAGCCACACACTATCCAAGTGAGCTATTGAGTGTTCCATTTATTTATATTGCCACCAGGGTTACCTATGGGGCTCAGTGCTTGCACTACAAATACACCACTCCTGGTGACCATTTTTTCCTTTTTTAAAAAAAAAAATTTCTATTCTTTTTTTAAAAAAAATTTATTATCTTTATTTATTGGATAGAGACACAGCCAGAAATCAAGAGGGAAGGGGGTGATAGAGAGGAAGAGAGACAGAGAGACACCCGCAGCCCTGCTTCACCACTTGCAAAGCTTTCCCCTGCAGGTGGGGACGGGGGCTTGAACCCGGGTCCTTGTGCACTATAACACGTGCACTCAACCAGGTGCGCCACCACTTGGCCCCCTCTATTCTTTTTTTTAAAATTATTTATTTATTTATTCCCTTTTGTTTCCCTTGTTTTATTGTTGTAGTTATTATTGTTGTTATTGATGTTGTCGTTGTTGGATAGGACAGAGAGAAATGGAGAGAGGAGAGGGGAAGACAGAGAGGGGGAGAGAAAGACAGACACCTGCAGACCTGCTTCACCACCTGTGAAGTGACTCCCCTGCAGGTGGAAAGCCGGGGGCTCGGAACCGGGATCCTTACGCTGGTCCTTGTGTTTTGCACCGCCTGCACTTAACCCACTATGCTACCGCCCAACTCCCTAATTTTCTATTCTTTATAATTGATAGGACAGAGAGACATTGAGAGGAGAGGAAGAAGCAGGAAGGGACAGAGAAAGACATCTGAAGCACTACTTCACCACTTGTGAAGTGCCCCAGCCCCCGCAGGTGGGGACCCTGAGCCTGAATCAGGGTCCTTGTGCATGGTAATATGTATACTCTATTGGGTCTGACACTGCCCAGTCCAGAGTTATTGGAGCTTTAAAATTTTTTATTGTCTTTATTTATTTATTTGTTAGACAAAGCCAGAAATCAAAAGGGAAGGGGGTCATAGAGAGGGAGAGAGACAGAGAGACACCTGCAGCACTGCTTTACCATTTGTAACATGTGTGTGTTCAACCAAGTACGCCACCGCCTGGCCCCAGAGTTTTTTTGTTTTTTTTTTAAGATTTTATTTATTTATGAGAAAGATAGGAGGAGAGAGAGAACCAGACATCACTCTGGCACATGTGCTGCTGGGGATCGAACTCAGGACCTCATGCTTCAGAGTCCAAAGCTTTACCACTGCGCCACCTCCTGGACCACAGCCCCAGAGTTTTAAAATGAGGTGTTTGAGAGATCTGGAGAGAGTTCATTTGGTACAGTGCACACTTTACCATGCACACAAACCTGAATTTGAACCCCAGGTCACCACGAGTCCAGTACCCAGTCTTACCCAGCATAACTTTGTTTTTTTTTTTTTTTTAGTTTTTTATTTATAAAAAGGAAACACTGATAAAAACCATAGGATAAGAGAGATACAACTCCACACAATTCCCACCACCAGAACTCCGTATTCCCTTCACCTCCCTTGATAGCTTTCCTAGCTGACCCTGGGATTATGGACCCAGTGTCATTATGGGGTGCAGAAGGTGGAAGGTCTGGCTTCTGTAATTGCTTCCCCACTGAACATGGGTGTTGGCAGGTCGATCCATACTCCCTTCCTGTCTCTTTCCCTACTGGGGCAGGGTTCTGGGGAAGCAGGGCACATTGGTGAGGTTGTCTGCCCAGGGAAGCATGGTTGGCATCATGTTAGCATCTGGAACCTGGTGACTGAAAAGAGAGTGAACATATAGAGCCAAACAAATTGTTGACTAATCATGAACCTAAAGGCTGGAATAGTTCAGATAAAGAGTTGGGAGTGGGGAGTATTTGTTTTGTAGATAGTTAGCAGGCCTATTTTAGTTATATTCCAAAGAGTCCATGACTATACTAGTTTTTTTTTTCCTGAATCTGACATCACCAGCATAACTTTGAGCTGCTTATTCTTTCTCTTGACATCAGTATACTTTTTCTCAGGGTAGAGATAATGCTTTGCATTTCATTTTTTTCAAACGAATGATCAAAATATAACTTCACATATGTATTTTTCAACCACAGAAGAAACTGAGTCCTGCTTTGCCCAGCCCAAGCCAGGTACACCGGGAAGAGAACCTACTGTTTATGGCAAAGTACTAAAGGAAAGTCTTCCTCCACTAGAGAAGCTCAAGATTCCTGCGGTGTCTACAGCTAATGGTGTCAAAGCCTTCAGTGAACAGCCCCTGGTGAAGGGTGATGGAGACCTACCTGGAACTACTGAGAAGATTCAACCTCTAGACGGGCCCAAGGAGTGTGAGCCACCCCAGCCAGATAACAAAGATGACATTCCAGGGGCAGAAGAAGAGAAGGAGGATGTGACAGCAGTGACAGAGATTCAGCCTGTAAGAGGTAATGTTGAGATGGAATCTTCTGGAACCAAGCTTCAGTCTTTGAGGGTAGCAGGCAAGCAGGAGCCAGTAGAGGGTACTGAGAATCCAGAAATTGTCAGAGAGCTAAACCCTCTAGGAAAAGCCGAGAAAAACCTTCCTCTGGAAGCAGTTGGAAAGCCACAACCTGAAGAAGTAATAGAAAAGGATGAGCGGCCCCAGTTCCTGCAAACAGTTTCCAAGAAGATGAACTCTCCAGAAATACTGGGAGAAACGCAACTTGTGGAGACGCTAGAAGAGCCAAAACTCCAAGAAGCAGTGGGAAAAGATGAACAGCCCCAGTACCTGGAAGCAAGTCACCAAAAGAATGAATCTCTGGAAGTACTGGAAGGAAGTCAGCTTGTGGCAAGAGCTGCAGAGAAGGAAGGGCTACAGAACGCTTCTGTCGGGCCAGGAAACACGGAGCAGATTCAACCTGAAGGCATTTCGGGGATTGCTGAGCACCCAGCAGGAATTATAGCATCAGAACCAAATATGGATGTGGTCGGGACAGTCCACACGGCTGGAGAGGGCCAACATGTTGAAGGTAAAGGTGATCCTGACAAAGATTCAAGGTGTTTAGACATAAGGAATAGTCTCTGGTGTGAGTTAGATAGCATAATGGCTATGCAAACAGACTTTCTTGCCTAAGGCTTCAAGGTCCCAGATTCAATCCCCCAACACCACCATAAACCAGAGCTGAGCAGTGCTCTGGTTAAAAAAAAAAAAAAAAGTCTCTGGGGACAGATGAGGGCTACACTACCACTACACAGCCAGTGGAATCTCTTATTTCAGGTGGTTGAATTTTATTTGAACCAAACCAAAGCAAGTTCCATATCTGAAAGAACAGGTTGTTTTTTTTTGTTTCTGCTTTTTTGTTTTTCCTAGCGCGGCGGGTTAAGTGCACATGGCGTGAAGCTGCAAGGGCCAGCGTAAGTATCCCAGTTCCAGCTCCCAGATCCCCACCCGCAGGTGGGTTGCTTCGCAAGTGGTGAAGCAGATCTGCAGGAGTCTATCTTTCCACCTCTCTGTCTTCTCCTCCTCTCTCAGTTTCTCTCTGTCCTATCCAACAATAACAACAGCTATGACAACAATAACAACTACAACAAGCACAACAATAAGGGCAACAAAAATGGAAAAAATGACCTCCAGGAGCAGTAGATTCATAGTGCAGGCACCAAACCCCAGAAATAACCCCGGGGGCAAAAAAAAAAGTATATTTTGGGGGCTGGGCAGTTATGCAGAGGTTTAAGCGCACATGGCATGAAGCACAAGGACTGGTGTAAGGATCCTGGTTTGAGCCCCCAACGCCCCACATGCAGGGGGTCGCTTCATAAGTGGTGAAGCAGGTCTGTAGGTGTCTGTCTTTCTCTCCCCCTCTCTGTCTTCCCCATCTCTCTCAGTTTCTCTCTGTCCTATCCAACAACAGCAATAACAATAACAACAACTAGGGCAACAAAAATGGGAAAAATGGCCACCAGATGCAGGGGATTTGTGGTGAAGGCACCGAGCCCCAGCAATAACCCTGAAGGCAAAAAAAAAAAAAAGAGTATATTTTATTTATATGTATGTTTTAAAATAATTTATTTATTGAGGAAGATAGGAGAAAGAAAGAACCAGAAATCACTCAGGTACATGTGCTGCCAGGGACTGAACTTGGGACCTCATGCTTAAGAGAGCGTCCAGTGCCTAATCCACTGCACCATCTCCCATACATATATACATTTTTTAATTTTTATTTTTAACCAGAGCATTACTCAGCTCTGGCTTATGATGGTGGCCAGTATCGAACTTGGAATTTAGAATCATCAAGCATGAAAGTCTTTTTGATGGGAATCAGGCTATAGTGCAACAGGTTAAGCGCAGGTGGTGCAGAAGCAAGGACCGTAAGGATCCTGGTTCGAGCCCCGGCTCCCCACTTGCAGGGGAGTTGCTTCACAGGCGGTGAAGCAGGTCTGCAGGTGTCTGTCTTTCTCTCCCCCTCTGTCTTCCCTTCCTCTCTCCATTTCTCTCTGTCCTATCCAACAACAACAACAGCAATAGTAATAATAACAAGGGCAACAAAAGGGAATACATAAATATTTAAAAAAAGGAAAGTCTTTTTGCATAATGAATATGTTATCTCCCTTGCAAAAATATTCTAAACCATACTCTTATCTCTTATATGTCTCTTATTATCTTCTTTGGTGACTTTTTCAGGTGAGACAGGAGAAAAGGTTGAAACAGAGATGGAAAATGAGAAACTAAGCAAAAGGATTGGCGCAAAAGAAGAAGAAACAGGAGAAGCTGTGGATCTCTCAGCAACCACATAGATGGGTATGGTGATAGAAGGATGAACAGACAGAGTGTATCATAATAGAGAAGACACAACAATGGTTAAGGAGCTGGTGTTTACAGAGCGGATCTTTCAAACACTTTATGTCTTATACAGGGAATGTAATGATCCTATTCCTGATTATGTTATTCCATAAAACTGCTAAGTTTTGGGGGCCAAGCGGCGGTGTACCCAGCTAAATACACACATTAACACACTTGAGGACCTTGATTCCAGAGCCTGCTCCTTACCTGCAGGGGGAAGCTTCACAAGTGGTGAAGCAGTGCTGCAGGTGACTCTCTTTCTCTTTTCCTCTTTATCCCTCTCTATTTCTCTATCTCTATTAAAAAGGAAGGGAAAATGCATACTAAGAGTGATGGATTTGTCTTGCAGGTTATCACTGAGTCCCAACGGTACCCTGGTGGTAATAAAAAATAATAAGATACACCTTTACAACTACAATAGTCAGAGAAATTACAAAGAGGGTGTGTGACCAGTTAAAAGTGTGAGGATTTGTTTGTTTGTTTGTTTTTCCATCAAGACAAGAGGTTAGTTTCTACAAAAGGAGACTCTAAAAATGTAAACTTTTTCTTTTTTTTCCTTTTAGCAGGCCAGTACTTAGTTCTAGCTTTTGGTGGTGCCAGTGATTGAACCTGGGTCCTCTCAGCCCCTCGGACATGACAGTCGCTTTGCATAAACATTATACTAGCTTCCCAGCCCAGTGAGAACCTTTAAATATAGATGACTGGAGAAAAGAATCATCAAGATTTAGGAAGCTCATGATAAAAAAGGCTGCCAGTTATAATCACGATGAACAACATGATTAAGCAAGCAGGATAAACTATGCCTAGTATTTCTTTCCTATATCAGATAATTTAAAGCTGGTTGGAACCTTTGAAAATATATCATCTATTAACCTTCTCACTTTAAACTTCCCTACTAGCAAACATCCCTATTTATCATGATTTTTTAAATAGGGCAACACAGTCATTATCAGTGGAATGCAAACTCTGGTGCTGTTGCAAGATTAGGCATCTTCTCAGTGAAAAGTGGCACAATTTCCACATGCCATTGCAAATCAACTGTTGACTTTATATTTCTATGAGGTGTTTCAAGCAGAGTTGCCCTATTGACTGGCATCATGAGTACTGTAAAACGTATTTCAAAGGTAATACTTCTCAAGAATAAAAAACCTTAATTTGTTGACTCTATGGAGACCATTCTTTGACTCCCACCTTTTCTTTTTTTAAAATTTATTTATTTACTAATGAGAAAGATAGAAGAGAGAGAAAGAACCAGACATCACTCTGGTACCTGTGCTGCTGGGGATTGAACTCAGGACCTCATGCTTGAGAGTCTAGTGCTTTATCCACTGCACCACATCCCAGACCACTGACCTGAAACTTTTTAAATCATCATTGTAGTTCCACAAACAATATATTTTTAGTCTGCGAATTTATCTAATCAGAAGCTGATATGATATCTTTCAATATGTCATTAGTAGTCCATAGGTATTTTTCTTGATCAAAAGGTATTTTATACAGATGTCTAATAAGTAAAAAAAATGTCAAGACATTGTAAAATATGAGTGGTTACTTTAAGAAGTGGAACTTTCAGGGCCAGGTGGTGGCACACCGGGTTAAGTGCACATAGAAGTGGAACTTTCTTTTTTATCAAGGAACAGAATAGTAGGCTTAATTTATTGAGTTCTCAAAAAGACTCATTCTCTTTTATATGAATTGTCTTTTTAAAAATCCATAACATTGGGAGTTGGGTGGTAGCACAGTGGGATAAGCACACATGGCGCAAAGTGCAAGATCTGCCGTAAGGATCCCGGTTCGAGCCCCCGGCTCCCCACTTGCAGAGGCGTCGCTTCACAAGCAGTGAAACAGGTCTGCAGGTGTCTATCTTTCTCTCCCCCTCTCTTCCCCTCCTCTTTCCATTTCTCTCTGTCCTATCCAACAATGATAACATCAATAACAACAACATTGACTACAACAATAAAAAACAACAAGGGCAACAAAAGGGAATAAATAAATAATAAATAAATAAATATTTAAAAAAATATTTTTTAAAAATAAATATTTTTAAAAATCCATAACATCTATTAAGGATGTCCACTCAGATTCTTGAAAGTATAAGTTCTAAAAATATATTAGTGTATGGCTACAATATAAAAATTTTCAAACTGTTCTTTCTTTTTTTTGGGGGGGGAGAAAAACTTTGATCATTGTTGCAAAAACACTGTTTTCATGATTTGTTTAAATTTCAGATATTTTCAGTACTTTTGTCTTAAGGCTTTTCTGTGGTTGCCAAGATTTTTTTTTTTTAGTGGTGTTTTATACTTTAAAAACTTTAGTGGGAGGGGGTGTTGGTGGGGCTTTCACTGCTCCAGGATGAGTTTTTCAGATAGAAAGAGAGATGGAGAGAAGAAAGGACACCATAGCACCAAAATTTCCCTTAGTGTGGTGAGGCCAGGGTCATACGTATAACCCTCCTTAATGAGTTAGCACACATGCCTAAAACTTTTTAGTCATCATTATTTTTATTGCCACCAAGGTCATTGCTGGGGCTTGGTGTCTGCGTGACAAATCTACTGCTCCGGGTGGACTTTTTTTTTTTTTCTTCTTTCTTTTTCTTTTTTACTTGACAGGACAGAGAGAAATTGAGAGAGGAAGGGGAGGTAGAAAGAGAAAGAAATGGAGATTACATGCAGCATTGCTCCACTGTTAGTGAAGCTTCCCCCCTGAAGGTGGGGAGCAAAGCCTTTTATTCTTCTGGATACTATTAGTAGGTTTTTATTCAAAAATCTATAAAGGAAATTAACTGGGGGGATGGGCAGTGGTGCACGGGGTTAAGTGCACTTTGTATGAAGCACAAGGACCCGTGCAAGGATCAGGGTTCAAGCCCCCTGGCTTCCCACCTGCAGGGGGGTCGCTTCACAAGCAGTGAAGCAGGTCTGCAAGGGTCTTTCTTTCCCTCTCTCTACCTTCCCTTCCCCTCTCAGTTTCTGTCTGTCCTATCCAGTCAAAAATGAAAAACAAACAAAAGGCTGCCAGGAGCAGTGGATTCTTAGTGTTGGTACCTAATGCCAGCAATAACCCTGGAGGCAAAAATAAAATTGTGCACAGTCCTTGGATATTTCAAAGTTTAAATAGTACATCCAAATACTTTAACAATTGATTTCAAACAAATTAAAGCAATAAGTATCTGTAAGGAAACTCAATACACAGAGGTACACAATAAGCAGTGAAGTTCTCCCTTACCATGCTTTAGCCCTTCTAGAAAAAGAAAATGTTATTTGTGTATACTCCCTCCAACCCTCACCCCTTGCCAAAAAAAAAAAAGGCTACTGTACATATAGTTTTAACAAGTATATGTTAAACCATAAGTTTGGGGCTGGGGAGATAGCATAATCATTATGAAGAAAGACTTTCATGCCTGAGCTACCAGAGGGCCCAGGTTCAATACCCAGTACCACCATAAGCCAGAGCTGAGTAGTGCCCTGGTAATCAAAAAATTAAATAAAGGGCAGAGGTAGATAGCATAATGGTTATGCAAAGAGATTCTCATGCCTGAGGCTCCAAAGTCCCCAGGTTCAATACCCCACACCACCATAAGCCAGAGTTGAGCAGTGCTCTGGTTTAAAAAAAAAAAATTAAATAAAAAACAAATAAAATATAAGTTTGTATTTACATAGCCACATTTAAAAATACAAATGATAATTCATGTAGCACCCTGTGAAAAGTGTATGTAAAACCATCACTCTATACATTGGTATTTTTTCCTTTTGTTTTCTAGTTCTAAATCCATAAACACTGAGAGAAGATTGGCAACTTTTTTTCCAGATTCAAAATGCACATGTTGGATAAAAGACTTAAACTGTTCATAATGCTTACAGAGAAAAAGCTACCCTCGAGGAAAGATTTTCTTTTCTTTTTTTTTTCTTCCAGGGTTATTGCTGGGCTTGGTGCCTGCACCATGAATCCACCACTCCTGGAGGCCATTTTCCCCCTTTTTGTTGCCCCTGTTGTTGTAGCCTCGTTGTGGTTATTATTATTCCCATTGTTGATGTTGTTCGTTGTTGGGACAGGACAGAGAGAAATGGAGAGAGGAGGGGAAGACAGAGAGGGGGAGAGAAAGTTAGACACCTGTAGACCTGCTTCACCGCCTGTGAAGCGACTCCCCTGCAGGTGGGGAGCTGGGGGCTCGAACCGGGATCCTTATGCCGGTCCCTGCGCTTTGCACCACATACGCTTAACCCACTGCGCCACCGCCCGACCCCCGAAGATTTTCTTATCCTGGGTTTCTGTCTAGCCACTTTGCACTACAGTTTGTGTTCTGTTAAGATAGTTCCAGTATGTTCTATCCCTAACAGTGAGAGACATGTCGAGAAAAAAATTCAGAAAACAGTGCAGTTGTGGAATTTCATTTAAAATTTCCTTTAGTTATATTTTAATTTTAATTTTAGTTATGATAGAAGCAGGGAAAGGGATGGGAGGAGAGTGGGAGAGAGAGAGTGAGACACCCGCAACACTGAAGCATTTCTCCTGTAGGTCCAGCCCAAGGGCTTGAACCTGGGTCCTTGCACATTGTAACTTGTGCATTTTACCAATTGTGCCACTGCCTGGCCCCCTGAACTTCTTTAGTTCTTGTTACTTTCAATGGAAGTTAGGGAACTTCCTGGTATTACTAATTATTATGGATCCATATTTACATGTGTCAAGCTAGAGAAATTTTGTTTTACTTTAATAATACCACTTAGTAAATTTTTTTGGGGGGGACAATATTTGATATATTGCAGACTCACAATCATATTATTCATTATCCATTATTTCTATGTCTAATGGAAGAAGTTTTCAGACATCACAGTCATGTTGTGATAGTTTCTGAAGACAGGAGAATGATCAGTATATATTATGTTAGTATATATTATGTTAGTCTAAATCCCGTTGAATAATGTGATATTGACCTGAATAAACATCCCATTAAAAGAGGAATCTAGCAGCCTAGGGAGTGGTGCAGTAGATGGAATGCTGGACTCAGAAGCATGAGGTCCCAAGCTCTCAGTCTGGCATTGCATATGCCAGAGTGGTGCTCTAGTTATCATTTTCATAAATAACTATTTTCTTAAAATATAGAAAATGGTACCCATAAATCAGCCAATCAAAAATCATGCTGACGTATATGAAGAATTTCTGTATTTAGTGTTGTAATAACAAGTTAGCCAAAACACAGCTACTAAAAGAACTTTAACTCTATTGAACTACTAAGCACAACACTGCTGAATTTTTTCACACTGTAATCTACTGAAAGTAACAACAGACTGTGTAGAATGTTTCACTAATGCTTGCTATATCAGTAAATATTTATTAGGGCTACACAGAGAACAACTATGCCTAAGTATGTTAGTACTCAGCTGATTGCAGTTTATGATAAGTAATTTTGGTGTCATAGGAAAAAAATTTCAAAACTAGATATTTATTTGGAATTATTTTTATTTAATTCTAATCACTGGCCAAATAGCAGAGTGTGAAAAGATTGTAAGATCTCCTGAGCAGGAAAAATACTTTAGTGAGCTTAATACAAATTCTACATTCTATAATGCTTGTTGGTGACAAGTGATTATTAATATATGTCACATATGACTATAACATTTTTCTCAGACCTTAATATAATTTACTTGAGCAGTGAAATCTAGCCAAAGTTTTTATGAAGTAAATTTATACTGTGAGTTCAATATTTATGATTTTGATTGAACAATTATGTTTTTAGAAATAATAAAGAATTACAAAGTTCTTGGTTTAGTCTTACTTGAATTTTCATTGAAGTAACATTAATTTTGTGCTAGAATGTTGTGTTTTTCAGAAAAAAATATGTTTTCAAATTACACACTCTGGGAGCTATAGGTCCTTCTGCTATGTGTGTCGTCCAAGTTCAAACCCCAGTACCACATGAAAGAGTCGTGGCACAGGGGAACCTCTGGTGTGGTGGTGTCCTTTTCCTCTCTTTCTCTGTTTAAAGTAAAAAGAATTAACAAGTTGGCTTGTGATCTGTGAAATAACAAGATGCTCAATGTCTTGACATGGCAGTTAATAACAATAACAACAGTAATACACACTGTCAAAGTATGATCATTGAGGAAATACGTGGCCTTTTTCATCTTGCTTTCAATAGCACACTTCAAAGAGACGGCTATTTCTCTATGTTTGAAAGGTCAACCAATATGTGTTTTCACATTTAACAAAATCTAATGATGGGGTCCAGGGTGTGATGCACTTGGTTAAGTGCACACATTACAGTGAGCAAAGACCCAGGTTCAAGCCCCTGGTCCCCACCTGTAAGGGGAAAACATCACAAGTGGTGAACCAGGTCTGCAGGTGTCTCTATCTCTTTCCCTCTCTACCTCCCTCTTCCATTCTCAACTTCTCTCTGTCTCTATCCATTAATTAATAAATAAAAATATATTAAAAAGTCGAATGATGGGGAATCAGGCAGTAGCACAGCGGATTAAGCGCAGGTGGCACAAAGCACAAGGACTGGAGTAAGTTCAAGCCCCCAGCTCCACACCTGCAGGGGAGTCACTTCACAGGTGGTGAAGCAGGTCTGCAGGTGTCTATCTTTCTCTGCCCCTCTCTGTCTTCCCCTCCTCTCCCCATTTCTCTCTGTCCTATCCAACAACAATAATAATAACTACAACAACAATGAAAAACGAGGGCAACAAAAGGGAAAATAAGTAAATAAATATTTTTAAAAATGAATGATGTTCCTTCAGTGGGTAAGAAGACTCAAAAGCCCAATCCAGACACTAAGAAGTCAATAAATTTGAGGACTAGCATTTTGTCTCCACCCCTTTCATTCTAGGGAATAAATCAGAAGTTACACTCCAGGTCCAAGTGGTAGTGTACTTGGTTGAGTTACCACATTAAAGAACCCACGTTCAAGTCTTAGGTGCCTACCTTGGGGGGAGGGAATGCCTCAAGTGTGAGGGAGCAGTGCTCCCTGTGTCTCTCTTTCTATCTCCCTATCTCCTGCTTTTCGCTCATTTTTACTCTGTCCCAATTCAATAAGCAAATAAGTAAAATACAAATGAAATAAAATTTAAACAGAAGGTATGTCCTACCTATAACTATGTCTCTGAGACTCAGGCTGAGAGAACATCTAATTTCTGGTTTCCTTTCTTTTTTTAAGGTGTTTCTTTTTAAAAAATATATTTATTTATTTGTTGGATACAGACAGAAATTGAGAGAGGAGGGGAAGATAGGGAGATACCTACAGCCCTGATTCACCATTCATGAATCTTGAATGTTGGACAGTCAACCTTAAGACTAGACTTAATATTCTTTTGGGGAGAAATATTTTTCAAAAGTACTCTGAAACTCATACCATTGATATTTTTTCTTCATATTTATTTTATTTATTTATGAGGAGGAAAGAAAGAACTGGAGCATCACTCCACCTTATATGATGCCAGAAACTGAACTTATCTGCTCGAGAGTTCAACATTTTGTCCACTGCACCACTTCCCAAGTCATGGAGGGAAAATGTAAACTACTGATTCAGTTTCTTTCCTTCAAACAAGAACATTCACAGGTTTTGTTTTTTTTTTCCCTTCACCTGCAGGTGAGGACCAGGGGCTTGAACCTGGGTTTTTATGCATTGTAATGGGAGCAACTGGTTAAGACGAGATGCGCCACTCACTGCCTGGCAAGAACATTTAATTTCTGTGCTGCTGTGATGAGTTTAGGAATGGGCTTCTAAATTGAGCTGGCTCACTCAGAGGCTTCTCCGAGACTCTGCCAGAGCTCTGAGAAAATGATGCCTTTTTAAAACCCTGCTAGTCTATATATCAGGGCTTCAGACGTCTCCTAAGAGACACTGAAGCTATGGGGTTTCTGGTAGGTGTGAGCTAAAGCCCACAGTACTCTTTGAGGATTTCCCTATTTTGTGAGCCTGTGAACGTGCCCCTCCCCCACTTATACTAGTTTGAGTTGGATTTCTGTTACTTAGAAATAAAAGGGTAGTGATGTTAAAAAGAAAGACATGTTGAAATCCGCTACCATGACTGTGTTGCTGTTAAAATATTGCTGGTAGCCCTTTCAGTAGATGTTTGATGTCTTTAGATGGCTTCTCATTGGGAGCTTAGATGTTAATAATTGTTAAGTCTTCTTGATTGACTGATCCTCTGAGCATTAAGTGATGTCCATCTCTATCTTTTTTAATTTTACTTATTTTAAGGTCTATTGTGTCAGATTGAGAATAGTTGTTCCTGCCCTTTGTCATGGTGCATTGGCTTGTATGGTAGTTCTCCATCCTTTCACTTTGAGTTTGTGTTTGTCTTGTTGAGAGGTAGGAATCCCACCTAAATAAAAACAAAAGGCAAATTACATTTCCCCAGGTCTGTCAGTGCATAGATGACAGAGGATCAGAGAAAGGGATGGATCAGAGCAAACACTGTAGACATGAAGTTGGAGATATGATCCTATGTCACCTATTGGTTATAGGTTTTGTGGTCTACAAACAGACTACATCAAACTAAAAGGCTTCAGCACAGACAAGGAAGCTATTATTAAAATGAAATGACGCCCTCTGGGTGTCTTTGTCTGACGAAGAGCTAATTTCATGGTGCAAAAAGATATCATAAGACACAATATCACCAGTTCGAGCCCCCGGCTCCCAACCTGCAGAGGAGTCACTTCACAGGCAGTGAAGCAAATCTGCAGGTGTCTGTCTTTCTCTCCCCCCTCTGTCTTCCCCTCCTAACTCCATTTCTCTTTGTCCTATTCAACAACGATGACATCAAGAACAACAATAATAACTACAACAATAAAACAAGGGCAACAAAAGGGAAAATAAATAAATATTTAAAAAACACAATATCAGCAAGGAATTAAAAGTGTGCATAGATAATGAAATAAAGAAGGCCCGTTTTCCTTCCTCTATAATAATAGCAAAATTACAACAGTGTATGGAAAGTGTGCATAGTAATGGACCTGAAACTTAGACAATTTTCCATAGTAAGGAACAGATAGTGAGGACACAGAGAGAAGCCTCCCCACAAGAAGAAATTCTCTGCACTCTTTAAGTCAAAACTGGATTGAGATCTCCAAGGTATAATTTTTTAATCTTATGAACAAGGAAGGCAGAGTATATAAAAATGCTGGCAACCAAGTCAATCCAGGAGTAGGAAGAAAGAAACTAAAAGTTACAAGTCAGGGAGGAGTCTTGGCAGCAGCCTTGCTAAGGGAAGGACAGGTGGGCACCATATTGGACTGCAGTATTCCTAGTGACAGGCCCTGGGGGCAGATTCTTGAAAGAATGCTCCACCCCCTAGGCAACAGCAAATTCCTGGAGAGGAAAAGAGATTTACTAGGAACGTTAACACCTGACTGATAAATACACTGAACAGCGAGCAAATATGCAGACCTTCCAAACCATTGCCAGTCAGCCAGGAGGCTTCACTGACAGACCTACTCCCCCAGGACCCACAGAAAGCCTCTGTTCTCTTTCAGTGTAGTTGATGTCATCACCAGAAGTCAGTAGGGTTGTGTTAAGCTTAGATAAACAGACTGCAAGTCTAAACTCACGTACTTTATATACTATTGTAAGTCAATAAAATTGTATTTTAAGGGAGTCGGGCCATAGAGAACAGTCTGGAGAACTCTCAGCAGGCTAGAAATGGACCTACCCTATGATTCTGCAATTCCTCTCCTGGGGATATATCCTAAAGAACCCAACACACCCATCCAAAAAGATCTGTGTACACATATGTTCTTGGCAGCACAATTTGTAATAGCCAAAACCTGGAAGCAACCCAGAGCAAGGCCTGAGGCCCAGGGCCTGAGCAAGTTGTGGTATGCCACACCTGTCTGGCCAGATAGGCAGGCCACGACCGCGGTGTGACAAAACAGTGCGGGTGACCTGGTTGGGGAACCGGACAGGGGCCTTACAAGCTCCTGTACGGAAGACCGTACCCAAGATAGGTGGTGGACAGAAGCCTGGATATTTGTGTGGACGGATCCCTGGGTCTCCCGGTTGGCGGAAAGGCCTTGGATGGCTAGGTGGACTTGGTTTCGCTTCTGAAAGCTTACTGTTGTTGTTTATCATGCTTTATGCAGGCCACCCAGGGAATGTCCAGGAGACTCCGGAGACGCTTACAGTGCAACCCCCCAAGTCTAGTCTGGACATTCCAGATGGGACCCCACTGGATGAAAAGCCCCTTACAACAGTAAATCCCAGCACTTCAAGCCCCAATGACTTGGCTATCCAGGTTGAGCAAGGACTGAGCACTATTCTCAGAAATATTACATTCAATCATACAGACAATGGTCCTTTAGCTTTCCCAGGAAACATGTTACATAGCAACCCTGAAATGCACCTGCATATTGTTTTAGGTAGATTACAGGAAAGTGAGTTTGGCATAAGGATCAGAGCAAGGCGCCGTGTTCCCACTAGTGCCTCCCCTATTCTGGGTATTAAGGTCCAGTGCTTGGAAGGAGAAAGAATAGCCTTTTGGATAAATGAGAGCAGTGAAAGCATTTAGTTCTTACTGATAAATTGACTTTTGTCTGAAACCAAAGGGATATGGTTAATAACCCATGAAAGAACAGTATGGCTGTGCTTTCGTTTTGATGGTAGTTGTATGCCTTCAGTTCCTCCTGTCTGTGTTACTTATAAAAAATGTACCCTGCGTACTTTGTGGTCAACTGACTTGGCCAGCTTTTGATTTATGCTTCTTTGTTATGCTATTATAAAAAGAATCTCTATATCAGTAAAAGATTGCAGCAGCATTGAAACTCATGTGTCTCAGTGTTGTCTGTCGCGCCGAATCCACCTCCCACCTATAAGTCTCATTCTCCCTGGATCGGCCTGCTGAGCCCCCAGTTGGGTGGTTGGCGGCAGTGGTATATATACACAACGGAATACTACTCAGCTGTAAAAAATGGTGACTTCACCGTTTTAGGCAGATCTTGGATGGACCTTGAAAAATTCATGTTAAGTGAAATAAGTCAGAAACAGCAGGATGAATATGGGATGATCTCACTCTCAGGCAGAAGTTGAAAAACAATATCAGAAGAGAAAACACAAGTAGAACCTGAACTGAAATTGGCATATTGCACCAAAGTAAAAAATTCTGGGGTGGGTGATGGGAAGAATACAGGTCCAAAAAGGATGACAGAGGACCTAGTGGGGGTTGTATTGTTATATGGAAAACTGGGGAATGTTATGTATATACAAACTATTGTATTTACTGTCAAATGTAAAACATTAATTCCCCAATAAAGAAATTAAAAAAAAAAAAAGATCCACCTGATGATTAAAAAAAAAAGTCAAGGGAGGGGGTGGAGCCAAGATGGCGATCTGGAAACAACACCTATCGTGAGCTCCAAAAAAAAAGCAGCTTACAACTGGAATTCTCTGGAATGGCCACCAGCTTCCAGATTATACCATGATGCCAACCAGACTTTGCTGGACAGACAACCCCAACAATGTGTCCTGGAGCCATGCTTCCCAGAGCCCCGCCACACTAGGGAGAGAGAGAGACAGGCTGGGAGTATGGATCGACCTGTCAACGTCCATGTTCAGCAAGGAAGTAATTATAGAAGCCAGACCTTCCACCCCTGCATCCCATAATGACTCCGGGCCCATACTCCTAGAGGATAAAGAAAAGGAAAGCTATCAGGGGAGGAGATGGGATACAGAGTCTTTTTTTTTTCCCCCTCCAGGGTTATTGCTGGGCTCGGTGCCTGCACCATGAATCCATCACTCCTGGAGGCGATTTTCCCCCCCTTTTGTTGCCCTTGTTGTTGTAGCCTCATTGTGGTTATTATTATTGCGACTGATGATGATGTTCATTGTTGGATAGGACAGAGAGAAATGGAGAGAGGAGGGGAAGACAGAGAAGGGGAGAGAAAGACAGACACCTGCAGACCTGCTTCACAGCCTGTGAAGCGACTCCCCTGCAGGTGGGGAGCCGGGGGCTCGAACTGGGATCCTTACGCCGGTCCCTGCGCTTTGCGCCACATGCGCTTAACCCACTGCGCCACCGCCCGACCCCCAGGATTCGGAGTCTTGATGGTGGGAATTGTGTGGACTTGTACCCCTCTTATCTTATGGTTTTGTCAATGTTTCCTTTTAATAAATAAAAAATAATTTTTAAAAAGACAGCAAAACAATCAAGTATTCCATTGTGAAAACCCATTTTGCTTCTGAGGTTGAACCTCCCCAAGGTTTAATCAAAAGCCAGTTGCACTCAGGGATCCAGAATAGTGTGTAACTCAGGGGATTTACTCAAAATAACATAGTCTCTGTGCTATACTATTGATTAAAACATAGACAATGATTCTGTATTTAAATAGCAATTGGTAGTCTTCTCCTGGCCATAGTGATTTGCTCAGGTCTACAGAAGAATGAACTCAGTTTTATGTTTGTCTCAAAAACATTTAGGTATATGTTTTATGGAGGCGTATATGTGAGAGAAAGTGAGAGGAAAAGAAAAAGACCAGAAGAACACTATTGTACTCTGGCATATGAGGTGCCAGGAATCTAATCCTAGTGCTCTTACATTGAAGTGTTGTGATAGACTGATGCACCATTCCACTTCCCTATTCCTAAGCTTTTCTTTCATTTGCTTCTCATGGATATAGGAAATTGTCCCTAGACCAATTGTTATGCTCCATTTTATAAAGTGGGAAGTAGAAGGAGAGAAAGGAAATGAGAGATAAGGAGATAAATAGAGAGAAATACCAAAGCACCATTCCACCATCCATGGACCACCTTTGATGCTTATCATGCTACTCCCATGTGGTGCACCTGGTTCAGTGCACACACCACAGTGGGGAGCTCTCACAGCGAGGTTTGTTGGTGCACACTTTCTAGAGCCCTAACTTCCCTCTCTGGGACGCCCTCAGCAAATGCTATCTTCTACCTTAGGGAGGAAGCCACAGAGAGCCTGGACCTACTTGAAGACAGTGCTGAGGAGGTTTCCAGAGCCCTGAGGCCTGTGGAGCCCTTCCCTGTCTGCCCATTGGGTAGAGCCCACACCTTCTCGCCATCCCTAAGTGAGGTGGGGGTGGGGGTGGGGGGAGGGAGGAGACTCTGGCCCTATGTTGGTGTTTGGGGGCTAAGGAAAGCCTGCAGAACCCCAGAGACCTGTGTGCCTGCCTGTAGAGAGTTCTGAAATAGAACAGGGTCCCTTCTGCTCTTCAGCCTTTTAGCCTCCTCAGCCTCTTGCTCTTTCTGCCCCTCTGCCCTACCAGGGGTCCTGTCTGCATCCGTGCACAGGTGTCTGTCCCTAGCAAATTTTCTCTTGCTTACCTGAGCCTGATGTCTCTGGCCCCCTTGTTTCCCCACAGTGACTAGAGAGAAGTCTCTGGGAAACAGGGAACTATGCTCTGGGTTGGTTTCTCCTCCCATTGCAACACAGGTATGTGGCAGTGGTGAAGGGCGGATGATGTATCAATAGATGGCAGGCATAGGTACATGATACAGAAATACATGGATGACAGGTTTGTGGAGCTTGCTTGATACATCTGAGTGATGGATGGCTAGAGAGGTAGATGAGTAGACAGATGACCTATAGGTAGACAGACAAACAGACAGATGTAGAAGCAGCTGGAGGGCAAGGGCACTCCCTCCCAGGCACTGGCTTCTTTTCCTTTTTAAATGATTAATTTTCCAGCCACACATTTTATTTATTTAATTTCTTTTATTTTACTTTAGCAGATTACTGGTCAGCACTGGTTCGTGGCAGTGCCAGGGACTGAACCTAGGGCCTCAGAGTCTGTGCTTAAAAGTCTTGCACACCCAATGTGAGTCTACCTACACAAGTGGGCACTGGCTTGTGTGCCAGCCTTCCCCACAAGGAACTGAGAGACTGGAGCCTTTGCAGGGCCTGGCACTGAGGCTGGGGATGGTGGGCAGCTGCAGCTGGGGGTGCTGAAGGTGTTTGGGGGGCTGCAGTGCTAGGGTACTAGGGGGGTTCTGGAGGGCTGAGGGTGACTGGGGATCTAGGAGGGCTGGGGGGGCTGGAGTTCTGGGGGATGCACCCCTGGCTGACCACTCCCTCTGGAGCCTGTGCTGGGCGTGGTGCTGGACCTGCCACTGGGCGGCTACAGGTAGGGGTACAGGAGTGTGGGGTTGCAGACATTCCCTGGGGAGTGGCTGTGGGCTTGTCCCCTGAACCCTATGCTGCTCAGAGTCCTGCTCCTCACACCAGTGCTAGACCCCCAGGACGAGGGTGGCACTTCCTTCTGACTTCTCCAGCTCTCTCTCTCTCCCCTGTCTTTCTCATTAAAATAAAATCTTGAGAAAGAGAGAGTGATAGGGACGCTAGGCAGTGGCGCAGCGCATTAAGCGAACATGGCGCAAATAGCAAGTGCTTAAGGATCCCGGTTTGAATTCCTGGCTCCCCACCTGCAGGGGAGTCACTTCACAGGCAGTGAAGCAGGTCTGCAGGTGTCTCTCTCTTCCCCTCTCTGTCTTCCCCTCCTCACTCAATTTCTCTCTGTCCTATACAATAACAACAACAATAGCAATAACAACAACAACCATAAACAACAAGGACAGCAAAAGGGGAAAAAATAACCTCCAGGAGCAGTGGATTTGTAGTACAGGCACCAAGTCCCAGCGATAACCCTGGAGTCCAAGAGAGAGTGTGTATGAGAGAGAGAGAGAGAGAGAGAGAGAGAGAGATAGGCAATACCTTGGCATGACAGTATTGCTGTTAAATCTATTTGGGGGGAGCATATTTTAAACATGAAAACATTTTTCTAGATTAGGAATAGAAAACTAACCAAGCGAATTTTACGCCAGAGTAGAACTATATGGTAAAATAGGTGGGCGAGGGGATGCTTGGTATATGGTGATAAGCAAAGGAATACATAGATAGATAACATGACAAGTCAGTGATAGGGGTTTTATTTCAAATAGTACCATTTGTTTTTCATTCAAAATCTGTTAGTCTAAATCTGCCAGGCAAAGACATCCCAATCCAGTACTGACTGAATTTAGAAAGTTTTATGGCTTGAGACTAGAGGATATATTGGCATCTAAAAAAATGTCAGTCTTGGGTTTAGTGTACTAGTTCAGGTTCAGAAGTGATTTACTAACCTCTCCTACTGAGGTGAGGCCAGCATTTCAAAGATATCAAAATACATAGCAATTTAAAGGATTGCTTTCATGTCTTTGGAGACTAGTCACAATAAATGTGGCTCAATTGTCATTCTGTACTTTTCATCATTCATTTGATTTCTTTATTTTCTTGGCTTTTTTTTTCATGAGATAGATAGAAATTGAGAGGGGGAGATAGGTATATATAGAGAAAGAGATACTCCTGCAGCACTGCTTCACAGCTTCTGAAGCTTCCCCCCTGCAAGTGGAGTACAGGGGCTCAAATTCAGATTCTCATGCATGGTAGTTCATGTACTTAACCAGGTGCACTAGCTGCTGTCCCTCCATTCAATTTTTTATTCATTTATTTTATCACAGTATCCAGGTAATATTCTAGAATAGAGGAGTCATTGAGAAAACAAACAGACAAACAAAACCCTGTTGTTGTTGTTTTTACCAATGTAAAAGTCCTGTTCTAAACATGGTCAGAGTCTCTAATTCTGACTGTGTCCATTAAATGTGGACCTGGTATGGGGAAATACGAAGGTCATGTACTATACTGGAAAACACATTTTCATATGTTCTAACTTAAATTCTACATCAACTAGGGTACAAATGTGGTTACAAGTCTACCTGTAAACATACAATGTAAACCATCCAACTGAATTTATTATTGCTCTTTGAAAACTCAGGTCATGGAGTATACATGATTACATGAGGTGGGGAAAGAGTATGTCCAGATCAGGTGGTTAGGTTTGGTCATGTGGAGGAGACATTCCTTCGAATGAGAAGTCTTCAGAGTTTCTTTCCTTTTACTAGGTCTCTTGGCCCAAACTCAGCCTGTGGACTTCCCATGTGACTTAGCTTTTGAACTTGCAGACATAGGGTAATGCTGAATCACAGTTATAATCTTTCCACTTCTTAAATCCTGGAGAGACAGAAGAGTTTGTGTAAATGGGGCTAGGAGAGACTATGAACCCAGTGGAAAGGTGTCCCAGACTCTAGACTTGCATTCAAAACCCTCTTCTTCCTATCTTTATAGTGACCCTGTAGGCTAACGAGGCTCTTCTAACTAGGACAGAAGAAGAAGAGACAGAAGAAGACAAGCAAAACTTGCCTATGTCCCAGATGTAGATTTTTTTCTTTTTTCTGTACATTGGGTTCAGAAATGTGGGATAAAATAGTGGGAAAAAAATGGCTGAAGGTTGCCCCTCTGCTTTTTACCTGAGTTTCGTGTTAAGGTCCCACAGAAGGAGTTTGAAGTGGTGGGAGGAGTTTTTTCCCAAGCATTGTAATTTGTAAAATCATTATTACTCCATTTCCATCCAGATAAATTGGATTCTTGACCCTAGCAGATAGAAGATAGAGTCTGGTGAAACTGAACCATTCTTATAGTCATTTCCTGTCCTCTCTGAACCACTGATCTTCTCCTAGTCATCATAGTTTTTTTTTTTCTTTTTATGCTCTTAGCAATAAAGCCCCTGCATTGGGAAACACTCTATAATTCTTAGTTCTTCTTGAAAAATTTCAAAGCCCAAATTTGCTCTCTCTCTCACTCACTCACTACACACACACACACACACACACACACACACACACACAATGGGACTACTTAGATTAACATGTTTCTGGATGAACAATTGCTGGTTTATTTGTGGTGATCCTCTGAATCTATGGAGAAAAGATGCATCATCTCTTCATGGACAATTTCCTCAGCAAATGAGTAAGAACTTTGTGAAGCACACAAGGCCTCCAGTCTGGACTGTGTAAAAAACTCAAACATTTTTAAGTTTGACTCAAGATAAGTCAAACATACACACATCAAATTTCTCCTCTGGTCTTAACTAATCCTCCTACACCAAATACACACTAGATCTCTGAAGTTGAACACTATCTGGAATATTTCCTGTGCAGGCATTAGGGACAAATGTATCTAGTAGTTACTGAGTATCGGGAAGTTACAGAGAATGAAAGATATAACACACCTCTGAGTTGTCATGCAGTCCCATCCAGAAGTAACTGTAACTGTTGGCACTGCTCTTTATCAGGGTGGCCACAAAGGTGGCCTCAAACCCATTGAGCACAGATACCAGGTGTCCTGAGGGCTGCTTCTGACAGTTCAGCTGTGTGAGAAATGGAGGTGCAGAGATTAATATTGATTCAGAAAGGGCATGACAGATGGAGGTGAGAAGGGGTTATATGCAAAGGATGATTGCACTTACTCAGTTCCTGGGGTTATCCCAGGAACTCCAGGACATGGAAACTGTCCCCTACACTCACCTCTTCCCGGGTCTCTAATCCAGAGCTCATTAAAACAATTCCTTAGAAGCCCAGGTTCTCACCTCTGCCTCCATCCAGGATTTTGGTGTCAGAAACAAAGCATAGCAATGTGAAGCATAAAGCTTGGAGCCTGTAGGACAGTTGATCCGTGGGGAGGACTGTTCCTTCTGGGACTCATCACCTGTAGTTGAAACAGTAAGTGGAGTGATAACATTAGAGGGAGATAATGGGCCAGGGTGAGAGAGGCACCTTGAAGAATGTTTGTGAATTCAGGGCTTGGGAAATGACAGTAAGTGTCATTTAATAAATGAAATGTCACCTTCAACTTTACCACACTTTTAAATAAAGGCATATGTCATCAGCTTAAGAGCATGTTTTTTCTCAAGAAAACTGCCTGTGTTTCAAGATTCAATGGCCACCATCCCTTCCTTCAGAATGACTAGGAATGGGAGGCTGTGAAGTGGATTGTCAACCGTGGAATTAAATAACTTCCCCCGTTTTGAGCAACCTCTAAGTTAGTAGGGGCAGAGTGAAAATGTGAAAGGCCAGTAATGAGATATGAGGAAAGAGAAAATTTAAATTTCCTACTGTCATTCCAGAGAGGGGGAAGAGTTGGGCTTTTCAACAAAGTTTGAAAGAAGAAAATTTCCCTTCACTTAATCGGTCCCATATCCAGACTTTTTATTTTCTTCCTTCCAAGGAAGAAAATAAAAAGTCTACCTAGCTCTTAACATTACAAACAATCCAGTATGAGAGGCAGAGACATCTCACCTTGGGTGTGACACAGGAACATCAGGCAGGAGAGGAACACCCAGGACACAATGGGGAAGGCCATCATCGTGTCTGTAACTGATGAGGTAATCAGAGATAATGGAGAAGTGGGGACAGGAAAGGGCTTACAGACGCAAGAGGTCTACTGCTTCTTTGCCATTGCCTAGTTTGCTAGGAATAAACTGATCTTCTTGACATCTATCCCCTTCTACAGTCTTGAAAAAGATTGAAAACTCGGTACACACCAATAGCCTGGACACCTCATATGCTGGCCTTGGCTGAGTCTCAGAATACCCATGCCTTCTGAGGGCTGGGAGTCTTCTATACCTCTCCCCAACATGTAAGATAGAACCACTGTCATGAGTCTCCTCTCTCAAATTCCACTTACCTGTCATGCAAGGATCTGTGAAGTTCTGTCAGATCTGTAGAGGGGACTTTTATAAGTAGATGGGTGGGAGGGGCATTGAAATGAATAAGGGCTATTTAACCAGTATAAGAGTCATGGGGCATTCTTGTCTTGGCTCAAGGAGATTAGGAGCCATTTCTATGTAAAGCCTGAGAATTGCTGCAGATGTTAGCCATTTTCTAGTTAGCAGAGCAAACTTCCCCTGGGAATATGTCAAGTCTGTACTGCCTGTGTGGTTTTCTTGGCAGGGAATCTTGACACAAAATGTGATATTAAGTATTTACAGGAATTTGTTAGAACACTTTAAAAATTTTTCATTTTCTGTTAAAATTAACAAATAGTGAAAGATAATAAGACACAAGTGTAGTAACATTAAGTATTTCAGAGAAGTGAGGATACTGATTGTACTGGAGAGAAGAATAGCAGTGGTGGGTGGTGGTTGTCCTTAGCCATGACATTTCGAAGAAATTCAGAGTCATTTGACAAGGAGAATAAAGATAAGGAAAAACTTTCCTTGCCATACCTTGGAGAGGTGGTGATTCCACAAAGGGTAATGACAATCATCAGAGAAAGTCGCAATTAAGTCAATCAAACCGTAAGGATAACTGCTGTTGAGTAATTCCATAAGGGAGAAAGATGTGGGGGGAGTGATAGCTCCTAGAAGGGTCTGGTTTAAAGTGGAGATATGATGCTATTTTGCATGAAAGACAGAACTGGACTGTTCAAGGTGCCTAATGTGCCAGACTGCTGACAATCCCCCTTGTGAGATGACTGTAGAATGAAAGTAATTTCTAGTACACTCTTTTTAAAATTTTTATTTATTTATTACATTGAAATATTGACAAGACCATAAGATAAGAGGGGTACAATTTCACACAGTTCCTACCACCAGAACTCTGTATCCCATCCCATCCCTTGAAAGCTTTCCTATTCTTTATCCCTCTGGGATTATGGTAGCATCTGGAACCTGGTGGCTGAAAAAGGAATTAAAGTATAAAACAGAGCAAATTGCTGGCTAATCATGAACCTAAATTCTGGAATATTGCAGATCAAGATTTGGGGTCTCCATTTTGGAAAAAGCTAGGAGGTATATTCCAAGGAGCCCATTGACTTTTACTATTTTTTTTTGCCTGAGTCTGACAGTTAATATGCAGATGGACCCAAGGTATTCTCTGGGGGAGGTGGTGTCATAGTTGGAAAAAGGATTAGAAAGATGGATCAGGAAAGAGAATAACTTTCAAATATGGGAAAAGTGTTTAAATATTGTTAACTGTAAACCCCATCAGTTTGATCTGGGGCCCATATTCAGAACAGGAGCCTATGTAACCTGTGCATGAGCTCACATTCTGTGGTCATGGCTAGGAACATTCTAGGCTGCACTAACCTCCCTTCGGAGAATGGAACAGTCCCTACCATTGTTGATCCACATTGAGGGCAAGGTCCTATAGGGTCCAAAAAGGGGTCCACTATGTTGTTCCTGTTGGTGATGACAGGTAGATCCATACTCCCAGTCTGTCTCTATCTTTCCCTACTGGGGCAGGGCTCTGGAGAGATGAGGTTCCAGGGTACATTGGTGAGGTCATCTATCCAGGGGAGTCATGGTAACATCTGCAACTTATTATTTGAAACATGTATTCCTTTACATCCTCCTTTCTTGTGGGACTAGGTTCAGTAGTTCTTGTAAGGTGGGGTTGATTGTGGCAAATTCCTTTAGTTCTTGAATATTTGAGGAAACCTTTATTTCTCCCTCATATTTGAAGGATAATTTTGCAGGATAGAATATTAGTGGCTGAAATTCCCTCTTTTTTAGAACTTTAAATATGTCATTCCACCCTTTCCTTGCCTCTAGAGTTTGTGAAAAGAAATCTGATGAAAGTCTTATATCTCTGCCTTTGTATGTAACTTATTTCGTTTCTCTACAAGCCAGCAAAATTTTTCCTCGTCATTGACTTTTGATAGTTTTATAATAATGTGCCTTGGCGTTGGTCTTTTTGTATTTATAAATCCGGGTGATCGTTCTGCCTCTTGAATAAGAGTGTTCTGAGGGCTTCCTAAGTAAGGTAAATTCTCAGCTAAAATTGCTCTGAAAATGGACTCTGGGCCTTTGGCCCTGTACTTCTCCTCAGATACCTATCACTCTTCTATTCAATCTTTTGATAGAGTCTGCAATTTCACAGAGAGTTGCTTCAGTCTTTCTGAACCATTCCTCTCTCTCATCTTTGAATTGGAAGAGTGGGTTGGCCATATCTTCTAGATTGGAGATTATTTCTTCTGAATGTGTGAGTCTACTTCCTAAGCTTTCTACCTGGGCATGGACTGCATAGAGTGTCTTTTACTCCCTGGAGTTCTGTTTGAAATTTTTTCTTTCATGCTTCCTAACTGCTTAGTGAGTTCTGACTGAAGTTCGTTCAAGATTTGAAGATTCTTAGTGAACTGCCCCTGCAGCTACAGACAGACTATGACCCACATAGTCAACGACTGCCACCTCTCCAGATTCAAAGGAGGTCTCGAAACTTTACATCAGGCTCAACCTGATGCTGTTGACTGGCTACGG
This sequence comes from Erinaceus europaeus, assembly GCF_950295315.1. Taxonomy (NCBI): domain Eukaryota; kingdom Metazoa; phylum Chordata; class Mammalia; order Eulipotyphla; family Erinaceidae; genus Erinaceus; species Erinaceus europaeus. Next base: position 18,573,421 of record NC_080169.1, read on the forward strand.
AAGAAGGGCAAACACTAGAAGAAGAAGTGAACTCTGTTATAAGTTCCTCTCTTGTGTGTTTTAATTCTTGGAGAGTCCTCATAATGAGCTTTCTGTACTCTGTTTCTGAAAGTCTCTCAAAATCTGTAATTCCTTGGATTTCCTGTTTCATTTCTGTCTGACTGATATGGCATGGTTGGCTGTTCTGTTTCTCTGCTTGTGCATATTTTTGTGATGGTTATTGATATTAGCAGGTTATGGTATTATGATCTCTAGTTTTCTTTTGTTTGTATGGCCTGCAGCAGATGGGATGGGGTGGGAGGAGGTGATTACTTTGGGCTGTCTTGGGGTCACAAATGCCCTGTTTTATGTTGTGCCCTTGCCTTAAGTTCGGAAGGCTAACACCCCTCACCCCCCACACCCCCGAGCTAAAATAAAGATTGAGAGGTTTTAAGCCCCTGTCTCTTTTCTTCCAGCACTAGGAACAATGTTACTTGCTTGTTGCGATTAAAGTGAAATCACCAAAATGGCGCAGCTCAGTGCCCACACCATCTGGAGCTCTGATTTGACTTTGCTGTTTGTTCTGCAACCCATGCCCTGTTTCGTCCCAACCACACTCGAGCACCCATCTGAGGCTGTGGATCTTTCAGCTGTAGATTATGGCTTCAGTTGGGTCTTTTGTTGTTTTAGGGGGAGAGGCAATTTGACCTCTCTGTCCTATCCAGCAACAACGACATCAGTAACAACAATAATAACTACAACAATAAAAACAAGGGCAACAAAAGGGAATGAATGAATGAATAAATATTTTTAAAAAGAAAAAAATTGTAAAAAATAATAATCTCTACACTCACCATAATAAATTTAAGAGTACTGTTTGAGACATCATGGGATACCCTGAGACTGGTTATAGTGCATAACCAGAGACCTGGCCTGGGGAAATTTGTGAGCAAAAGACTTCATACATCTACTATCCAAATCTACCATGAGCTGGAAAGGCTCACTTGTCCTGATAAACTGGCTCACAGGTAAACTTCTCTACAGGGTCTTAAGTCAAATTGAGCAGAGAAAAGACTCACTTCATTTCCTTTCCCACCCATTTTCTTCATAGTTTCTATCTATGAAATTGAAATGCACAAGACAGTTACAGAATAAAATTTGTATTATTGTTCTTTGAAACAACAAGCTCTGAATATACAGAAGACAGAAATGACAGAGAGGAAACGAAAGGTCAGAATGAGGTTAGTCATGGTGGGTTTATGGAGAAAAACAGTCTCTATAAGTATGGGTCTTCAAATTTAGTTATTTGTCCATGATGAAGTGCAGAGCCAAATCAGGTTGTTAACTGGCCATTGACCTAGTTCATGAACTTGCAGACATAGGGTAATTCCAGATTACATCCAAAATCTTTCCATTTCTGAAACCCTAGAAAGAGAGAAAAGAGCTCATGTGAATACAACTGTTAGCTGCTGGCCTAATGGTGAGCTATGACAGCCTCTAACTCCAGTTGAAACCTCTTCCTCAACATCACCAGTGTCCTATTTCAGGAGAAGAAAACACAAAGAAAGGAAAAATACAAAGGGATTGGGAAGATAAGCAATACTGCATTTCTCAGCTCAGGAGAATCTCCTACAAGTTTGACTCAGAAAAAGGACTTTGAGGGTGTGGAATAGTATAGCCAGAAGGTGATTTCTTTATTTCTTACCTGAATTTTGTGTCAAACTTCCACAGTAGCCAGGATAAGGATAGCTAGGAGGGATTTTCTCCCAAGCATGATGATTCAGCACCTCAGTGCTGCTCCATGCCCACCCAAGTCCATTGGGTTGATAACCCTGTGAGGATACAGAATGTAGTTGTGTCAAGAGAAATGACCCCATTCCAGATCCTTGACTCCTTCTCAAATACCATTTATTTTGGCATGAATTTGGTATACATCAGAGCTGTCCTCTGGGAATTTTTAAAAATAATTTCTATTTCTCTTGAAAAATTTCAACTATAAAAGTCATAAAGACCAATAAGACCACTCATAATGGCATGATACAGACCAAATAGCAACTGGAATTACATTTGTGATTACCTTTTGAGTCTCTAAGTCTGTTCTGTAAGGAGAAACAATTCTTTTTTTTTAATAATGTTTTTAAAATTTTTTTAGTATTTATTTATTCTTTTTTTTGTTGCCCTTGTTTTATTGTTGTAGTTATTATTGTTGTTATTGATGTCATTGTTGTTGGATAGGACAGAGAGAAATGGAGAGAGGAGGGGAAGACAGAGAGGGGGAGAGAAAGATAGACACCTGCAGACCTACTTCACTGCCTGTGAAGCGACTCCCCTGCAGGTGGGAAGCAGGGGGCTCAAACCTGGATCCTTACCCCAGTCCTTGTGCTTTGCACCACATGCGCTTAACCCACTGCGCTACCACCCGACTCCCTGGGGAGAAACAATTCTTACTTTGATTTAGAGTTGATTTAGCACATTGTGTCAAATTCTACAAAGCCAAGAGAACTGATTTACAAGAATTTCTGTGTGGATTGTGTTAACGTTTTAGAAGAGGCAGAGTGACTTAGTTGCAGAAGAGGGGCCTCCACAGAATTTAGCTCTTGTTCTTACTTTAGCTCACTTATGTTTTCCCCATTACCTGCCTCCCTCCCACCTACATCTTGGGATCCAGATCTATCCAAGGTATGTCATACAGATGGAGAGTAGATTAGATAAAAATGGCACCTATGACACTTTGAAATTTAATGAGTAGAAGATCAGGGCACACCTCATCTGTGCTGAGCAGTGGCACACCTGGTTAAGCATACATGTTATAATGCACAAGCACCCAGCATCTAGCCCCAGATCCCACCTGTGGGGGATGAGAACAAGCTTCGAAAGTGGTGAAATAGTACTGCAGGTGTCTCTGTCTCCCTCTATCACCCATCAATTTCTCCCTGTCCTATCAGACTAATAAATATATATGTATTCATTGAAAGTTAATTATATTAAGAAGCAAATGTAACACTTCAAAAAAAAATGGAGATGAAATCATACCTCTGTAGGGTCATGAAGCCCGATCCAGATGTAGGAGAAACTACTCAAATTGTTTTTGATCAGAGAGGCCACAAAGGATCCTTCAGACCTACTGAGAATAGACACAAGATGTCCTGCAGGTCGCTTCTGACAGTTTATCTGTTTGGGAAGGGAGATATAAAAAGTTTAAGGAAAAAACAAAACAAACTTAAATTAAATTAAAGTTTAAGGAGGAGCCAGGCAGTGGTGCACCTGATTGAGCACACCTGTTACAATGCACAAGGACCTGGGTTCATACCCCTGTTCCCCACCTCTGTGGGGAAATCTTCATGAGTGTTAAAGAAGGACTGCATCTCTCTCTCTCTCTCTCCCTTCCCTCAGTATCTCCTGTGCCCTCTCAATTTCCATTTCTATCCAATAATAGGTAAATAAATATATTAGAAATATTAAGAAAAAAAGTTTCAGGAGACACTGGGATGAAAGCACAGCAGAAGGAGGGGAAGAGAGACATGTGAATAAGGAAGATAAGAGTGATTCATTTCTTCCTCAAGACACCCCATAGAATGGAGCTACCCCCCCCCCATGTGCCCAGTGAAATATCCCACGAAACACCTGCTGGTCAGTATAGCTACTCACCTCTGCGTCCATCCAACATCTGGGCGTCAGGTACAAAGCATAGCAGTGGGAGGCATAGGCCACTGAGCCCTGAGGACAGCTGAGCCGGGGAGAGGACTCTTGGGAGTCTTCACCTGAGATGGGATACAGAGGAGAGATGAAATGAAAGAAAGAGTGGGAATGGGTATGGCTAGTGCTTGGCAAGCAGCAAAAGATACAAAATCCCAGCTGAAGCCTTTACCTTTTTCTAAACTTTCAGGATTATTGATATTTGACTTAACACTGCCATCTCTTTTAGCTTTTCCCATCTTTCTTTCTTTCTATTTATTTATTTTTATTTAAAATAATTCCTCTTCAATATTCAAGATTGCTTGTTAGGGCTTAAGTCATTTTTCTCCTTGTCTCATTGATTTTACACACTAATCTGTCGTTTTTTGCCAGGCTGGCTTTGCGGGTGGGAGACAGAGACGACCAGAGACTCATGGCTGAGCTGAGAACGCAGTTCAATCTTTATTCACGAGCGGGGATGCGGTTCAACATACTAATCTAATCTGATCACAGCCCAATTCTGTCCTGCATCTCTCTCCTCCCCCAGAAGAGTCAGGAACTAAGCAAATAGGTACTAGAGGGCGGGGAGAAGGAAGAAGTGCGAACCAGCCATGACTAAACCAAATGTCCCAGGGGTGGGGGTGGGGAGACCCAACCAATATCCCAGAGGCAGGGGGGTGCCCAGCCAACAGTGGACGTGCAAACAGAATACATCGCAAGCAACACAAGCGAACGCAATGTGATGATAAAAACAGAAGGTCTCACAAGCAGAATCCAGAAGCATACCAACACTAATCTTTTAATTTTTACTGGTTTTATTGATTTATTATTTACTAAAAACAGAGAGAAATTGAGAGGAGAGGGAAAGAGACAGAGAGACACCTGCAGTCCTGCTTCACCACTCACGAAGCTTTCCCCCTTCAGGTGGGGACCAAGTGCATTGTAATGTCAGCATTTAATAGGTATAACACTGCCTGGACCCCCACACTATAATCTTCACCTACCACCATAGGGTCCCACTACAAAGATGGGACATCACCTCACTCTACTGTTTCTTATCCACTTTGTGTCTTCCACCAGTATCTCTCCTGATGGAAGGGATGATGGTGGAGGAAAAGCAGGCATTGTAATGGAGAGGAGAGAGGATGCACTTCGTTAGTCACAGGGAGCCTCTCTCCTGTCCTGAGCCCTGGATATTTTCAAAGAATCCAGTGACAGGCAGAAGGATCTCACCTTGGACCCCAGATAGGAGCATCAGGCAGGAGAGCAGCAACCAGGACATTGTGAGGGAAGCCATGGAGGCAGAATCTTGTTTGCCTGAGAAGTCTCCCTGGAACATTAGCAGAGTGTAGAGAGGGACAGGGCATAGGGAGACCTCAGTACTGCAGAAGCAAAACCAGACAAAAACACCTTACTCTGCTCCTCTAGGCGTACATTACAATTTCTGACATCTATCACCTACTATACTTGTGGAGAGATTGTAAAAATCTGTGTGCTGTACTCTCTGAGATCTCCTCTCAACTTTCCGTGTGTGTTAAGTCCCCTGTATTCTCTGAGAACAGTGACCTCCAATACTTCCCTCCAAATGTGTGACACAGAGTCTCAGCTGCCACTCACCTGTCTGGCGGGAACCTCCGATGGGTTGTCAAACAAGAAAAGAACTAACTTTTAAAAGAAGACGGGGGGGGGGGGCACTGCCAAGGAATAACAAGAATTTGAAGCAAAAATAGCTGTCCAGAGAAGGGTATGGCATTTGTTCTATGAAATTCCTGCCATGGAGAAGAGATCATTTCCAGCAAAGACTGGGAATGACCACAGATGTTGCCTCTTTCAAATCAGCAGCTGTTTCCCAGAACCAGGATTTATACTTCCCCTTGCATCTTCCTTGGCTAAATTTTAACTGGACACTGATTAGTAGAGCTTTTTGAGGTGTAACTCAAAATTGTAAATATTAACCAATATGTGAAGTTCTGAGACTATTGGTTTTGTTAGGTTGATAATGTTATATTAAGTAGAAAATCCTTTTATAGGAAAGCTATGATCTTTACAATTTTAACTCAAATTATTCAAGAAAAAAAAGTATGTGTGTGTGATAGAATGAGGGAAAAGCAGGAGTGAAAGACATACAAAGAAACTAGCCATAAATGATAATAATTATTATTTCTAAGTGGAGGATATATGGATATATAAGTATATAACTCACTTTTTGAATTTATTAAATGTAAAAAATAAAGTTACAATTTGACTTGAATATGTCTTTTCAATCATACCACTTGAGTGTTTCTCACCATCACTATGAACTAGAATCATGATAAGCAGTATTTATGTAAATTATATGTATATAAACTTACTAGAAGTAAACTGTAGGGGACCGTGAGAAAGCTCACCTGGTGTCAAGAGTTGGGGACCCAAGGTGGAGAAGCGCTGAATGAAATTGGGCAGAGACCAAGGATAGACCCTAGGTAAAGTTTATTACGAGCACAATCTCTTTTATACTGAGTACATGGAAAGAAAGCTATTTTAGTTTAAAGTTACACTTACTCTATAATTAATCAAGACCACCAAGTTATCTCCTGGCTCTAGCAGAGCATACCTGTTGCCTGTTACTACTTATCTCTAGAGTACACCAAGACTGTTCAGTTCTATGTGTGTTCCTGGCAAACAGTTTCATCTGACCAGAGTTTCTTTTATATCAGGGGTATGATACCACACCTTTCCTATCACCAGAGTTCTCTGTCCCCATATCCTTCATTGGAAACTGCAGTAGTTCTCCCAAGATCACATATACACACTGACTATTATTTCTATAACTATCTATAATTATATATATTTGCTCATTTTTTTCCTATCTGCCTTCTCTTTTTTAAAAAATTTTTATTTATAAAAAGGAAACACGCACAAAAACCATAGGATAAGAGGGGTACAACTCCACATAACTCCCACCACCAGAACTCTGCATCCCATTTCCTCCCCTGATAGCTTTCCTATTCTTTATCCCTCTGGGAGTATGGACCCAGGGTCATTATGGGGTGCAGGAGGTGGAAGGGCTGGCTTCTGTAATTGCTTCCCCACTGAACATGGACATTGACAGGTGGATCTATACTCCCAGCCTGTTTCTTTGTTTCCCTAGCAGGGCAGGGCTCTGGGGAAGCCGGGTTCCAGGACACATTAGTGGGGTTGTCTGCCCAGGGAAGTCCAGTTAGCATCATGGTATCATCTGCAACTTGGTGGCTAAAAAAAGAGTTAACATATAAAGCCAAACAAATTATTGGCTAATCATGAACCTAAAGGCTGGATATTGCAGATGAAGATTTGGGCTCTCCGTTTTGAAGATAGTTAGTAGGCCTACTTTAGTTATATTCCAAAGGGCCCATGACTTTACTAGTTTTTTGGTTTTTTTTTCTGAGCCTCACATCTGATATGCAGGTGGGTCCAAGTTATTGTCCGGGGAGATGATTTCAATGCTGGAAAAAGGACCAGGAACTGGATCAGGGAAGAGAGTATCTCCCAAATATGGGAAGGGTGTATAAATATTGTTGACTGTAAATCCCATCGATTTGATGTGATGTGGGGCCCATATTCAGCTTAGGAGTCTATGTGACCTCTGCATCCCTGCAGATCTGAGCTCACGTTCTGTGGTCCTGTTACAGCAAAATATACACCTGAAAGCAAAAGTGCACAGTAGTCTGAAGTGTGTCAATATATGCAGCAAGTAGTAGAAAGACCTAAAAACACACCTTAAAGTTCCAAATGAAATAGTGTCTACTTAGACTTAAATACCCTCCTCACCTACTTCCTATTACACTTTCCTTCGTCACTCCAAAGCTAACCTTATAAAAGTAAGGACTGCAAAAGCTGAATAAGGGCAAAAGAATGGCATACTTTAATGATGACTCTTAGTCACTATCAGGCCACCCCATCAGCTGGGGCCCTAGTCGGGGATTCCTGAGTTTCCTAAACAGACATGATGGGCCTAGACCTGGAATAAATCCCTCTCTCCATTGTTACTGGTCATCTCTATCAGGAGCAACACAATAGATCCCTTTGTAGGCCCCCATAAGACCTTGCCCTCAATGTGGATCAACAATGGTAGAGAATGTTCCATCCTCCAAAGGGAGGCTGGACAACATACTCTATCTTCCACCTGATTAAGATGGGCCCTGAAATTGGGGCAGCTTGGAACGTTCCTTCTCTTCCTTTCTAAGTCTCACTCCTACTTCTGAGTGTCCCTCCTTTTCCCCAATTTTCACTCTTCTTGTCCTGCTAGAATTGGAGAGTCCAGAGCCTTATGGTCATCTTCCCCTAACATTTTACTCCTCTGGGGGTATGGACCAAATTCTTTAGGAGGTACAAAAGGGTCTAATTCTGGCTTCTGCAATTGCTTCTTCATTGGACATGGGCATTGGCAGGTGGATCCATATTCTAGCCTGTTTTTCTCTTTCCTAGTGGGGTAGGGCTCTGGAGAGGTGAGGATTTGGGACACATTGGGCTGGTCATCTTAAGCCATCCATATATAGATGTGGGACAGGTTGTTATATTAAATTTCAGACTGACTATGGCTACAAATCAGAACTGAAAGATTATCCATTTTTATGTCTAGGCTTCATTCTAGAAAGAGGGGTCAAGGGTTGATCGCTAGACTTAGAAACTAAACTGTGGATCAGCTTGTGGCTGGTACTAATTTTAATCTCTCTTAGATTAAGACAATGTTCTATATTAATTATGTTATTATTTGTAATATATTTCATCCTTATATTATTTGTAATATATTTCAACATTCACTCTGTGTAAAATGGCAACCCCCTGCCAGCTCACCAGCTAGTAAGCTTCAGGACTAAAGGAACAGGTTTTGTGAAATCTGGTGCAGCTTTTATCAATAACTGCGATTTGTCAGGGGAAATTGTTTGAATACTAAGGTCACCCCTTTGTCCATTACTCAGGGACATAGAATAGAAAATTCACAAATGTAAGGTGTCAGGCTATAAAATTAACATTCAAAAGTCAGTGGCATTCCTATATACAAACACTAAGTTAGAAGAAATTGAAATCCAGAAATCAATTCCTTTTACTATAGCAACAAAAACAATAAAATATCTAGGAATAAACCTAACCAAAGAAGTTAAAGACTTGCATACTGAAAATTATGAGTCACTACTCAAAGAAATTGAGAAAGACACAAAGAAGTGGAAAGATATTCCATGTTCATGGGTTGGAAGAATTAACATCACCAAAATGAATATATTACCCAGAGCCATCTACAAATTCAATGCTATCCCCATCAAGATCCCAAGCATATTTTTTAGGAGAATAGAAAAAATGCAACAAATGTTTATCTGGAACCAGAAAAGACCTAGAATTGCCAAAACAATCTTGAGAAAAAAGAACAGAACTGGAGGCATCACACTCCCAGATCTCAAACTGTATTATATGGCCATTGTCATCAAAACTGCTTGGTACTGGAACATGAACAGACACACTGACCAGTGGAATAGAATTGAGAGCCCACAAATGAGGCCCCATACCTATGGACATCTAATCTTTGACAAAGAGGCCCAGACTATTACATAGGGAAAGCAGAGTCTTTTCAACAAATGGTGTTGGAAACAATGGGTTGAAACATGCAGAAGAATGAAACTGAATCACTGTATTTCACCAAATACAAAAGTAAATTCCAAGTGGATCAAGGACTTGGATGTTAGACCACAAACTATCAAATACTTAGAGGAAAATATTGGCAGAACTCTTTTCTGCATACATTTTAAAGATATCTTCAATGAAATGAATCCAATTACAAAGAAGACTAAGGCAAGTATAAACCTATGGGACTACATCAAATTAAAAAGCTTCTGTACAGCAAAAGAAACCACTACCCAAACCAAGAGACCCCTCACAGAATGGGAGAAGATCTTTACATGACATACATCAGATAAGAGTTTAATAACCAACATATATAAAGAGCTTGCCAGACTCAACAACAAGACAACAAATAACCCCATCCAAAAATGGGGGGAGGACATGGACAGAATATTCACCACAGAAGAGATCCAAAAGGCCGAGAAACACATGAAAAAATGCTCCAAGTCTCTGATTGTCAGAGAAATGCAAATCAAGACAACAATGAGATATCACTTCACTCCTGTGAGAATGTCATACATCAGAAAAGGTAACAGCAGCAAATGCTGGAGAGGGTGTGGGGTCAAAGGAACCCTCCTGCACTGCTGGTGGAAATGTCAATTGGTCCAACCTCTGTGGAGAACAGTCTGGAGAACTCTCAGAAGGCTAGAAATGGATCTACCCTATGACCCTGCAATTCCTCTCCTAGGGATATATCCTAAGGAACCCATCACACCCATCCAAAAAGGTCTGTGTACACATATGTTCTTGGCAGCACAATTTGTAATAGCCAAATCCTGGAAGCAACCCAGGTGTCTAACAACAGATGAGTGGCTGAGCAAGTTGTGGTATATATACACAATGGAATACTACTCAGCTGTAAAAAATGGTGACTTCACCATTTTCAGCCGATCTTGGATGAACCTTGAAAAAATCATGTTGAATGGAATAAGTCAGAAACAGAAGGATGAATATGGGATGATCTCACTCTCAGGCAGAAGTTGAAAAACAAGATCAGAAAAGAAAACACAAGTAGAACCTGAAATGGAATTGGCGTAATGCACCAATGCACCCAGGGTGGGTGGGGAGAATACAGGTCCATGAAGGATGATAAATGACATAGTGGGGGTTGTATTGTTAAATGGGAAACTGGGGAATGTTATGCATGTACAAAATATTGTAGTTACTGTTGAATGTAAAACATTAATCCCCCAATAAAGAAATAAATTTTAAAAAAAGAAAATTCACAAATAAAAGTATGATATTCCAGTCATGCAGTTTGTCAAATCAATTTAAAGCATATGGTGAAAATGCCAGGGGAAGAAATAAGGAAGATAGACACTTAAGTGAAGTCATATTTCTTAATTTGGGGTTACACAGTGGTGAAAGTTATTTATTGCTTGGTCATCAGGTGTCTCCAAATATAGGAATTTAAAGCTACAAATATGTATTATATCATCATCTCATGAGAGAGAAATGTAAGAGAATCCTGGCAGAGGATATGATCATACAAAGGAAATTATTAGCCCTTTGTCAGACAAATATTAGCCAAATTCATATCAGACAAATTATTAGTTCTTTATCAGACAAAGATACCCATAGGGTGTCTTTTCATTTAAACGATAGCTTCCTTGACTGTGCTGAAGCTTTTCAGTTTGATGTAGTCCATTTGTAGACCAGAAAAACCTGTAACCAATAGGCGACATAGGATCATATGTCTACATTCAACTTCATGTCTACAGTGTTTGCTCTGATCCGTCCCTTTCTCTAGTCCTCTGTCATCTATGCACTGACAGAACTGGAGACCTGTAATTTGCCTTTTATTTTTACTTCCTTTATTGTCACCTGTTCTGTAAGTTATGCAACAGGAAAATGCCTCTTCCCAAAGGAATGCTAAAGCCAGTCGTTCACCTAATTTTCCTTAAGATCTTGGCTCACCTATTTTATTGTCTGAAACTTCTTCCAAGCTCAGTACCACTGTGTGTGAAGGAAAATTGAATGATCTTCCTTTAGATCCTTCTATAGCTTCACCTATGTGGGATACTTGCACTAAAATTCACCACCTTTCAACATGAAATGTTTATGTAATTAGAAAAATAAAAAGATATGTATGCCTATGGAAAGCACTCATAAGGATAGTATAAATAGCTTCACCTTTAATCATTTCTATGTATATGTAAAACATACTTTGTGTCTGAGGCCCTTGCCAAAGTGAGAAATGCTAAGTTCACACATTTCTGGGGAAATATTGGCCTGATCATTCCTGATCCTTCAAGGAGGCAGCATCTGTGGCAATTCCCAAGCTGTGCTGGGAAGAGTCTCCTTCCCATGGTGGGAATCTCCCCCAGCAAATGTTCAACCCTTTCCAGGATCCCAGTGCAGACCACACATTCCTGTTACTCCTTCCAGTGCCCCTCCCTCAAATCCTCTTATAAAAGTCCAAGCTTTTCTGACTTGACACAACATTTCTGAAAACTGCAAGACAGGTAAGTGAGAGTCAAGGGAGATGAAACCCAGGACTAGGGTTTTAATTCTATACCTGGCAGTTATTATAGAAGAGACTATTGTTCTCAGAGAATAGAGCAAGAAGCTCTGAGACCCAGTAATGCTTGTGTTGGCAAGCCCTCAGGATGCAAATGTTTCTTTGTCTCCTGAAGCTGTATAGAGAGTGGGTGTTACCAAGATCCACTTATTCCTGGTGAATAGACTAGGGGAAGCACAGGCAGTGGGATAGTAAGGGCTCTGTATAACCACTTTCTCTCTGAATACTTATATTTATGTATTTATTTACTGGATAGAGACAGAAATTGAGAAGGGAAGGGAAGATAGAGACGAAAAGAGACAGAGAGCCCTGCTTTACCACTTGTGAAGCTTTCTCCTAGCAGGTAGGGACAGGGGTTCAAACCTGGGTCCTTGTCACCTGCAATGTGAGCGCACCACCACCCAGCCCCTCCCACTGTCTCTCTAATCGCACTCCCTCTAGTGTCTGTGAGAGTTACCTTCTCAAGTCACACAGAGGATGCCAGCAGTCATGGCCTTCCCCAGCGTGTCCTGGATGCTGCTCTTCTGCCTGGTGTTGCTATGTCGCCCTGCCCCAGGTGAGACTTCCCTGCCTCTAGCATGGTGTCCTCTCAGTGTGCTAAGGTTCAGGGACAGGAAGCAAATAGCATCTTATAATTTTGTAACTGTTAATAACAAATAAAAATTATGTAAAAAGGAAGAGCTAGTTAAAGTGTGAGGGGAAAAAAAACCCAAATATTCCTTTTTGTTAGCTACTGATTAGAAATGTCACCATGTTGTGGAGTAAGATGGTTGTCCCTTTTTCTGCGGATACTGTCTGTCAGTAGGGGTGAGAAGTTAAGTGTGAGAGTCAGGAATGAGGTGTGGAGGACAAGGCTTCAGATCACATTGTAGAAAGTATCACTCAGAGGGGAGGCAGGTTGGACAACAGGATATGGGAAAGTACAGAAAAAGAAAGAGTCCGCCAGGAACTCAGTATGCCAGTTCAGTATCAGGAATGGGTTTTTAAGGACTGAATGGTTTTCAGCTGTGCAGTGTCATCTCCCCAAGCCCTGGTGTGACAAGTAGTCATCTTCTACCCTACCACCAATTTCTGGTCCTTTGATTTCACCTCAGCTGAAGACCTCCAGAAGGAAGTGCTCTCTCCCCGCATCAGCTGTCCTCAGGGCTCAGTGGCCTATGCCTCCCACTGCTATGCCTTGTACCTGACGCCCAGATCCTGGATGGACGCAGATGTGAGTAGCTGGATTTGCACATGGATTTGGCAGGAAGTGTACTGCATAGCCAGGGAGGTGGGGCCTCCACACTCCAGTGTGTTTTGGAAGTGTAGGAGCACCCTCCTCCTGCTATGCACACCTCTTCTCACTTCAGTCTGGCCTGTCTTCCCAGTGGGGAATTCTCAGGTCCTCCTGTTCTCTCCTCTCCACCTAGATGGACTGTCAGAAGAGACCTTCAGGACATCTTGTATCTGTGCTAAGTGGATCTGAGGGATCCTTTGTGGCCTCCGTGATCAATAACAGCTTGAACACTTACTCTACTATCTGGATTGGGCTCCATGACCCCACAGAGGTGAGATTCCATTGTCCCCTTTATGTCAACTCTCAGGCAGCTGTTTCTAACAAGACTATTTTCTGTGCCTAAGTCTTGGAAATACTGTGGTGAATCCTGTGCTTCTGAGATCCAGGGTATCTGTGGCAGGAAGTATATAACTTGAGGCAACATGAAAACAGTTCTGTAGAGCCACCACTCTCTCTTTTTTTTTTTCTATTTGGGTTAATTGCTTTACAATTAATTCAGGTCATGAAGTCTTGTAATACAGTTTTCTCAGTCTGAAACTATTTGCACGTTCTGTCCTACATAAACCCTAAATTAACACAGAGGCTGGGTGGTGGTGCACCTGACTGAACACACATATTTCAATGCACACGGACCCAGGTTCAAGCCCCCAGTCCCCACTTGCGGGGGAAAGCTTCACGAGTGGTGAAGCTGGGCCACAGGTGTCTCTCTGTGTTTCTCCCTCTCTGTCTCCACTTCCCTCTCAGTTTCTTTCTGTACTATAAATAACATGAAGAGAATTTTTTTTAAAAAATAGGTAACATTTTCCTCTATAAAGCACAATCTGTCTTTGAGAGCAGAGGTTCATCACAAAGAAACACCCAACAGTTGTTCAGGTTATGTCATGGCACTCTGAGTAGTTTAAGTGTGTGTGTGTGTATGACTTAGAGATTGAAGTTTGTCATTAGGAGCAAGGAGTGAGGGATAATTATCTAGTAGACAGTCTTATGTGACATCTGTATATACAAACTAAGATCTGTGGTACTTGAGGCTCAGTGGGTGTCCAGAGTGGAGTCCTGGAAGGACAGTGCTGGTGGCTATTAGTCTAACCAGGTTGCACCCACTCCTCTGCAGGGCATTCAGCCCAATGGAAACGGCTGGGAGTGGAGCAGCACTGATGTGCTGAATTACCGTGCCTGGGAGAAATACCCCCCCTCAGGTTCATATCCTGGCTTCTGTGGAGGTGTGACAAAGAGCTCTGGTAAGAAACGGAGGGCCTTTCCTTCTGGCCATACTTTTCTGTCCCCTCATGCCTCTTGTTGAAGCATGACCTTCATGGGAGGCTGCAAAACTGGGAAATGCAATATTGGCTTATCCTTTCCTGTCCCGTCTCACCTCTTTGAGTCATCTTTGAGTCTTCTCCCTCTGGAGTAAGACACTGGGGATGAGGAGGAAGGCATTTATAACCTGGGAATGGGTTTTCTACCAGTCCTGTTCACATGAGTTTCTGCATCCAGGATTCAAGAAGTGGAAAGATTTCAACTGTGATTTAGAACTACCCTACGTCTGCAAGTTCACAGACTAGGTCACGGTTTGGGACTCAGCTCACCATGGACATGGAACCAGAGCTGAGGGCCTCTCCTAGAAGACATATCCTCTCTCCACATCTCAAGCTTGACTACCTCATTCCAAACTCCCCCTTGCTCCACCTCCTCCTGTGATTCTGTCTCTCTTCTGTGTGTTTCATATTCTGAATTTTCAAAGGACAATAAAAACACCTCAGTCTGTAATTGTTCATCTTGTGTGCTTCAGTCTCACAGACAGACTCATGAGAAAAGAGAAGATGGGTGGGAGAGGAAATCTTGAGTCTTATATTTGCCTAGTCACTCAGGTTCCTGGGAAAGTGCCTAGATATTTATCCCCACCGGTGGATGCATGATGAGATGCGTCAATCCTGCTCCTATGAATTTGGGCCATCGGTATAGCGGTGGTCCACAAATCGGGTCAGATGCCTGATTATATGTGGCTGTCAGTCCTTGGCTCTGCGATATTGTTCAGAACTTCTTTCCTTCTTTGAGGAAAGAGTGCTTATTATCTTTTCAAATTTCTAAGTGGTCACATTTCATTATTACTTTTTTGCCATCAGGGTTATCAAAGTCACTGATGTTTGGAAGTTGAGTCTACCACTCTTGGTGTATAAATCTGTGAAATTAGTATAAAACTGTGTATCATTCAAATTCTGTATGTAGATCACCATGGTAGGCTAGCCAACTACTTGAACACAACCTCTGTTTCACTGCACTGTGATCTGATGTGTCCCTAGCAGGTAGCTATAGGAATGGACGCTGGTAAGTCCTGTGTAAAGACACCTTAATACAGTCTAGCTCCAGTCAGACCTTGGCTTGAGGTAACTGACAATATTGTTATTAGCATTTTTTTGAACTAAGAAAGACTAGGTTATGATTCATGAAATATATTTTTTCACCAAGTAAAATAAAGTCCTAGCCTTTTCGTGTATCTCTATATTTTGTAGATTCTATTTTTTCTTTTTAAAATTTTATTTTTATTTTTATAAATGAGAGATTGTAGTTCCATTAAAGCCTTGAGCATGTGTGCCAGCAATTAGACTTGGGATTTCATGCATGCAAGTCCTATGCTCCATTGCTGAACTGTCTCCTGGAAACATGACAATAGTTCTCTTACTACCAGAAGTCAATCGTTCCCAGCCACATTCTTCTAATTTTGTTCCATTATTTTAAAAACACTCCTTATTTTCACATATTCTTTATTTGAAGATATTTATCTTAGGCACCTGAATTTAAAGTGCATAGCAAAAGGCACTTCCCATTAGGATTGTGACCTAACAATGATTAGTTGCACATGTATAAACTTAATAGCATATAGGGGGCACCAGGTGGTGGCTCACCTGGTTAAGCACACACAGTAAACTTAACGGCATATAAATCTTTTCCATTCAATCTCATTGCTCATCTACACTTAAAGCACATAGAGGGGGCTGGGCAGTAGTATACTAGGTTATGTTTGCATAGTGCAAAGAGAAAGGACCGAGTCTCAGGTCTGAAATTCTTTGGCATAACTATTATGTTATCTCCTCAGTCCTTAACTTGTTATACAGTTTTGTGAACACAAAATGTGTCATTTGGAATATGCTCAGATTATACTAGCAGCACTGAAGTTAAAATTTTGTCTTATATAATTAAAGACAGTGTGAACTGCTATGTACCTTGTAGTACATCCCAGGATACGCAGAGTAAAAAATAGTAAATAAAATTTCAACTACAAAGGTTGATACCTATGCAATTGTTTATCAGACTCTTCCACACAGGCATAGACCCTTTAGCTATCAACTTTTTTGACTAAATAGTAAGTGATAAAAGAATTATGAGTGACAACAAGTAAAACGAGCTGTAGCCAAATACTAAACACAAACGCAAAGTGATTGTCTTAGAAACTTAATAAAGGACTTCTGGAGGCGGGGCTATGGAGCAGCAGCTGTGTTTCTCTCCTCTCCTCTCCTGGGTCAATTAGGAATACCAAAGGAGATCACCTGGGACTGCAACAAGACAAGACTAGAACGACTTTAGGAACTCACCAAATCAGCAGTGAGTGCAAACTCATATGGCTAGTGGACAGAGACGAGCCTAAGGAGAGATTGAGCGGCTGGTAACACCTCCAGTCTGTTTACCAACAAAAAGACTGCTGAAGGGAGGAGAGTACTGCCCTAAGACTCACCAAGTGCAACTACTAGTCTCCAGTGCTATTGCCCTCAGAGGCTGGAGCAGCAGGAGGGAGGCCCTTTGCTGACATCGGGGACAGAGAACTGACCAGGAAACTCAGGAGATCTACACCTGGGTGGCCTAGCAGTGGGGCTATGTGGTGGGAGCCTTTCCACATTGTTCTTCTGATGAGAACATGGTGAATAATTGCCTCAGAACCTACAGACTATAAACGGGACTTGTTTAGAAACTCACAGTGCCCAGCAGTGCTGCCTGGCTTGGCAGAGAAGCTAAATTGAGCCCAAAGCTTTGGATCCTTGGGTGTGAGAGTCTTTTTGCATAACCACTGTCTTATCTCTTCCCCACCCTGCTTTATCTCTTGTTCAGGAGTGAGTGATTAGCCTACTTATAGTTAAAAAGCCCTCAGGCTCCCATAGCCTACAGGGAAGAAAAAGAACAAAAGAGGCTTTAACAGCCATTTTGCTCCAATTCAGGGACTGAAATAATATTGAAACAACAGTTAATTTCCACAACTGTGAACTCTTTAAGTACCTTACTTAGACACAAGTCAATCCAGGCAAGAGTGGTCAGTAATTTGAAAAGTACTGAGAGAGGGACCTCAGAACATACTCTATACAATGGTTAAACCAACAAGAAGAAATATTGGAGAAATGAACCAGCAAAAAATCCAGCTAAAAGCCCTCCAAAGGTTGAAGCACTTAATAATGAGGTCAACATCCAAACACTAGTTAAGGAAATAGTCACAAGAGTCAGTAAAGATTTTGAAAGAATTGTCATCAGATGAGTCAACAAATGGTGTTGAAAAAAAATGGTTTGAAACATGCAGAAGAATGAAACTGAATCACTGTTTTTCACCAAATACAAAAGTAAATTCCAAGTAGATCAAGGACTTGGATGTTAGACCACAAACTATCAGATACTTAGAGGAAAATATTGGCAGAACTCATTTCTGCATAATTTTTAAAGACATCTTCAATGAAACGAATACAATTACAAAGAAGACTAAGACGAGTATAAACCTATGGGGCTACATCAAATTAAGAAGCTTCTGCACAGCAAAAGATACCACTACCAAGAGACCCCTCACAGAATGGGAGAAGATCTTTACATGCCATACATCAGACAAGAGTTTAATAATCAAAATATATAAAGAGCTTGCCAAACTCAAGAACAAGAAAACAAATGACCCCATCCAAAAATGGGGAGAGGACATGGACAGAATATTCACCACAGAAGAGATCCAAAAGGCCGAGAAACACATGAAAAAATGCTCCAAGTCTTTGCTTGTCAGAGAAATGCAAATGAAGACAACCATGAGATACCACTTCATTCCTGTGAAATGTCATACATCAGAAAAGGTAACAGAAGCAAATGCTGGAGAGGTTGTGGGGTCAAAGGAACCCTCCTGCACTGCTGGTGGGAATGTAAATTGGTCCAACTGTTGTGGAGAGCAGTATAGAGAACTCTCAGAAGGCTAGAAAAGGACCTACCCTATGATCCTGCAATTCCTCTCCTGGGGATATATATCCTAAGGAACCCAACACATCCATCCAAAAAGATCTGTGTACACATATGTTCTTGGCAGCACAATTTGTAATAGCCAAAACCTGGAAGCAATCCAGGTGTCCAACAACAGATGAGTGACTGAGCAAGTCACAATGGAATACTACTCATCTATTAAAAATATTAATTTCACTGTTTTTAGTCCATCTTGGATGGAATCTGAAGAAATCATGTTAAGTGAAATAAGTCAGAAACAGAGGGATGAATATGGGATGATTTCACTCTCAGGCAGAAGTTGAAAAACAAGGTCAAAAGAGAAAACACAAGTAGAACCTGAAGTGGAGTTGTTGTATTGCACTAAAATAAAAGACTCCGGGGTGGGTTGGGGGAGAGTACAGGTCCTGGAAAAGGATGACAGAGGACCTAGTGGGGGTTGAATTGTTATGTAGAAAACTGAGAAATGTGGGAAATGGAGATTGGGTGGTGGGAATTGTATGGAATTGTACCCCTCCTACCCTATGGTTTTGTTAATTAATCAGTAAATTAAAAAAAAAAACTGAGAAATGTTACGCATATACAAACTATTGTATTTACTGTCAACTGTAAAACATTGATCCCCCAATAAAGAAATTTAAAAAAAGAAACAATAAATCAATCATAAGATTATGATCACTTTATAAAGAGTTGCATATTAGTGAGATGACACTATAATTGCTGGCTCCAAAAGAGATTCAAAAGATGCCTAGCCGCAAATCTGGCTACTAATGCAGAAAGTACTATATGACTTTATGTGTGCTTGTATTTATTAGTACCTTAAGGGGACACATTAAATAGTGTTTATTTTCCCAGTATATATCAGAAATCTATATGTATTATAGCCATGATATTATAGAAAAATAATATAGACAACTAGACAGTTTTTGCTCTTCATTGCAAGTAGAAAATAAGAGACAGACATGGGCACTACAAATTGATAAAAAGAAAAGTCAAACAGGAAAACAATCATTCTCAATATATTCACTCCCTATGTAAGTGTACATAAATAAATTTTAAAAATACATATTGACCTCAAGGGAGAGATTGACAGCAAAACAATAATATTAGGAGACTAACATACCAATCACCGTAAGAGATAGTTCATCAGGGCAAGAAATCTACAAGGAATAAGAGGACTTAAATGAAGTCATATATGAGATGAATCTAACAGATATATTCAGAACCTTTCATCCCCCTCCCAAAGAATATGCTTTTCTTTCTCAAGTGCACATAGAAATTCTCAAAGATTAACCATGTAGTGGGACTTTGATGGGTATCACATTAAATTTGTATATGTCTCTGGGTAGAATATTCATTTTGATTATATTAATCCTCCCAATCCATGAGCATGGTACATCCTTCCATTTCTTTGTATAATTTTCTATTTCCTTGAATAGCAACTAGTAGTTTTCAGTATACAAGTTTCTCACTTCTTTGGTCAGTTTTATTCATACATATTTTATTGATTTTGTTGTAATAGCAAATGAGAGACATTTCTAGATATCTTCCCCTTCTGACTTTGTATTTGTGTAAAGGAACACCACTGATTTTTGTACATTGATTTTGTATTCTGACATCTTGCTATATTGCCTAATGATTTCCAGAATCTTTCTGTTGGATTCTTTAGTTTTTCTACGTATACTATAATATCATCAGCAAATAGGTTGACTTTCCCCCTTCCAATCTGTATTCCTTTGTTTCCTTTCTCTTACTTGATTGCTATGGCAAGCACTTCCAGTACTATGTTTAAGAGTAATGGTAGGGACTTGGATGGTAGTGGAGTGGGTTAAGCACACGTGGCGCAAGCGCAAGGACCAGCCTAAGGATCCCGGTTCAAGCCCCTGGCTCCCCACCTGCAGGGGAGTCACTTCACAGGTGGTGAAGCAGGTCTGCAGGTGTCTATCTTTCTCTTCCTCTCCTCTCTCCATTTCTCTCTGTCTTATCCAACAATGACAACATCAATAACAATAGCAACAACAGGATTCCAGAGGTGGAGCTATGAGCAGCAGATTGCTTTCTCTCCTTTCCTCTTCTCTCCTCTCCTCTCCTCTCCTCTCCTCTCCTCTCCTCTCCTCTCCTCTTCTCTCCTCTCCTCTCTTCTCCTCTCCCGGATCAACTAGGAATACCAAAGGAGACCACCCGGACCGAAACAAGACAGGACTAGAATGACCACAGGAACCCAGTAAATCACCCGTGAGTACAAACACGCGTGGCTGGTGACAGAGAGGAGAGAGGGGCCTAAGGAGAGATTAAGTGACTGCTAACAGTTCAACAGTTTATCAGTGGAGACACCACCTCCAGTCTGCTCCACAACAAGGGGACAGCTGAAGGGAGGAAAGGACTCCCCAGAGACTCACCAAGTGCAACTCTGAGTCACCATTGCTACTACCCTCAGAATCTGGAGCAGCAACAGGAAGGGACACCAGGGAACAGAGATCTAACTGGGAAACTCAGGAGAAGACCTATACCTCGATGGCATAGCTGAGAGGCTGTGAAAGTCTCTTTGTATAACCTCTGGATTATCTCTGCCACACCCTGCTTTATTTCTTGGTCAGGAGTCAGTGATTAAGCTAAGAAGCCTATTGATAGTTTAAAAGCCCTCAGGCTCCCATAGCCTACAGGGAAGAAAAAAAAAAAAAGAGGCTTTTACACCACTGAGCTCCAACTCAGGGATTGAAAAAACTGTTAACTTCCACCACTGTAAACCCTTTAATTAAATTACTTAGACACAAGTCAATCCAGGCAATAGTGATCAATAATTTGAAAAGTACTGATAAAGGGAACTCATAACATAATACATAAAATGGTTAAAACAATAAGAAAAAATATTGGAGACTCAAACCAGGACAAGAGTCCAGCTAAAAGTCCTCCAGAGGGTGAAGCACAAAACAACGAGTTCAACATCCAAACATTAGCTAAGGAAATAATAACAGGAGTGAGTAAAGAATTTGAAAAAATTGTAATCATAAATGCAGGAACAACAAATGAGAATATGGAAGAAAATTCTAATTATCTCATGGTTATTAGAGAGCTGAAAGCTGAAATCACTGAGCTAAGAAGGCAACTAGCTGAACAAGCTAAAACAGTATCAGAGCAGGGCAACAAAATAGATGAACTCCAGAAAGCAGTAGAGGACAGAGAATAGAATCTATGAGGCTGAAGACAGAATTAGCAAGATTGAGGATGAATTAGAGACAACTAAAAAAGAAGTAAGAGATCTCAAAAAGAGAGTAAGAGATGCTGAAAACAACAACAGAGTCCTATGGGATGACTTCAAAAGAAACAATATACGCATTATTGGCTTACCAGAGGAAGAAAGAGAAGGAGAGGAAGAAAGCATTCTCCAGGCCATAATAGCTGAAAATTTCTCTAGTCTAGACAACACCAAAGACATAAAGATTCAAGAAGCCCAGAGGGTCCCAAACAGAATTAACCCAGACCTAAAGACACCAAGACATGTCATACTTAGAATGGAAAGGAATAAGGATAAAGAAAGGATCCTCAAGGCTGCAAGAGAAAAACAAAGACTCACCTACAAAGGAAAACCCATAAGATTAGCAGCAGACTTCTCCATACAAACACTACAGGCCAGAAGAGAATGGCAAGATATCTATCAAGTGCTCAATGAGAAAGGCTTTCAGCCAAGAATACTATATCCTGCTAGACTGTCATTCAGACTAGATGGAAGTATCAAAACCTTCTCAGACAAGCAACAGTTGAAGGAAGCAACCATCACCAAGCCTGCCCTGAAAGAAGTTCTGAAAGGTCTCCTATAAACAACCACAAATAGGACATATATGAAAACACTCTAAAACTCTACAAGAATGGCGTTAAAATATCTTCAATCTTTGATATCAATAAATGTCAATGGCCTGAATTCACCTATTAAAAGACACAGAGTAGGAAGATGGATCAGAAAACACAACCCAACAATATGTTGTCTACAGGAAACTCACCTAACTCAACAAGACAAACACAGACTTAAAGTGAAAGGATGGAAAACTATCATACAAGCCAATGGCCCACAAAAAAGGGCAGGAACAGCTAGTCTCATATCTGACATGATAGACTTTAAAATAGATAAGATTAAAAAAGACAGGAATGGACACTACTTAATGCTCAGAGGATCAGTCAGTCAAGAGGACTTAACAATTATTAATATCTATGCACCCAATGAGAAGCCATCTAAATACATCAAACTTCTACTGAAAGAGTTACAGCAATATATTAAGAGTAACACAATCATAGTAGGGGACTTCAACACCCCACTATCTCAACTTGACAGATCATCCAGGCAGAAAATCAGTAAAGATATAAGGGAACTAAATGAAGAGATAGATAAACTAGAACTATTGGACATTTTCAGAGTCATTCATCCCAAGAAACTGGAATACACATTTTACTCAAATACACATGGATCATTCTCAAGGATAGACCATATGTTAGGCCACAAAGACAGCATCAGCCAATTCAAGAGCATTGAAATCATCCCAAGCATCTTCTCAGACCACAGTGGAATTAAACTAACACTTAACAATCAACAAAAGATTAGTAACAGTCCCAAAATGTGGAAGCTCAACAGTACACTTCTTAACAACTTCTGGGTCAAAGAGGAAATCAAGGAAAAAATCAAAATGTTTCGAGAGTTCAATGAAAATGAAGACACAAGCTATCAAAATATTTGGGACACAGCTAAAGCAGTCCTAAGAGGGAAGTTCATAGCTATACAAGCACACATTAGGAAACAAGAAAAGGCACAAATAAACAGCCTGATTGCACATCTTAAAGACCTAGAAGAAGAACAACAAAGGAATCCTAAACCAACCAGAAGGACAGAAATCACTAAAGTTAGGGCAGAAATAAATAACATTGAGAATAGGAAAACCATACAAAAGATCAATGAAAGTAAATGTTGGTTCTTCGAAAGAGTAAACAAAATCGACAAACCTTTAGCCAGACTCACAAAACAAAAAAGGGAGAAGACCCAAATAAACCGGATAGTAAATGAAAGAGGAGATATCACAACAGACACTGCAGAAATTCAACATATCATGCGAGGCTTCTATGAACAACTATATGCCACCAAGCTAGAGAACCTGGAAGAAATGAATGATTTCCTAGATACCTACCAACTTCCAAAACTAAGTAAAGAGGAAGTGGATAACATGAACAGGCCCATCACAGCTAATGAAATTGAAACAGTTATCAAAAATCTCCCCAAAAATAAAAGTCCTGGACCAGATGGTTTTACAAATGAATTCTACAAAACTTTCAAAGAAGAACTAATACCTCTACTTTTAAAAGTCTTCCAGAAGATTGAAGACACTGGAATACTCCCTGCCAGCTTCTATGAAGCCAACATCATCCTGATACCAAAAGCAGACAGGGACACAACCAAAAAAGAAAACTACAGACCAATATCTCTGATGAACATAGATGCAAAAATATTGAACAAATTTCTAGCCAACCGGATACAGCAGTATATCAAAAAGATTGTTCATCATGACCAAGTGGGGTTTATCCCAGGCATGCAAGGTTAGTTTAATATACGTAAATCAATCATTGTGATCCACCATATCAACAAAAGCAAGACCAAAAACCACATGGTCATATCAATAGATGCAGAGAAAGCCTTTGACAAAATACAACATCCTTTTATGATCAAAACACTACAAAAAATGGGAATAGATGGAAAATTCCTGAAGATAGTGGAGTCTATATATAGCAAACCTACAGCCAACATCATACTCAATGGTGAAAACCTGGAAGTATTTCCACTCAGATCAGGTACTAGACAGGGCTGCCCACTATCACCATTACAATTCAACACAGTGTTGGAAGTTCTTGCCATAGCAATCAGGCAGGAGCAAGGAATTAAAGGCATACAGATTGGAAGAGAAGAAGTCAAACTCTCCTTATTTGCAGATGACATGATAGTATACATGGAAAAACCTAAGGAATCCAGCAAGAAGCTTTTGGAAATCATCAGGCAATACAGTAAGGTGTCAGGCTATAAAATTAACATTCAAAAGTCAGTGGCATTCCTCTATGCAAACACTAAGTTAGAAGAAATTGAAATCCAGAAATCAGTTCCTTTTACTATAGCAACAAAACAATAAAATATCTAGGAATAAACCTAACCAAAGAAGTGAAAGACTTGTATACTGAAAATTATGAGTCACTACTCAAAGAAATTGAAAAAGACACAAAGAAGTGGAAAGATATTCCATGTTCATGGGTTGGAAGAATTAACATCATCAAAATGAATATATTACCCAGAGCCATCTACAAATTTAATGCTATCCCCATCAAGATCCCAAGCACATTTTTTAGGAGAATAGAAAAAATGCTACAAATGTTTATCTGGAACCAGAAAAGACCTAGAATTGCCAAAACAATCTTGAGAAAAAAGAACAGAACTGGAGGCATCACACTCCCAGATCTCAAACTGTATTATAGGGCCATTGTCATCAAAACTGCTTGGTACTGGAACATGAACAGACACACTGACCAGTGGAATAGAATTGAGAGCCCACAAATGAGGCCCCACACGTATGGACATCTAATCTTTGACAAAGGGGCCCAGACTATTACATGGGGAAAGCAGAGTCTCTTCAACAAATGGTGTTGGAAACAATGGGTTGAAAATGCAGAAGAATGAAACTGAATCACTGTATTTCACCAAATACAAAAGTAAATTCCAAGTGGATCAAGGACTTGGATGTTAGACCACAAACTATCAGATACTTAGAGGAAACTATTGGCAGAACTTTTTTCCGCATAAATTTTAAAGACATTTTCAATGAAATGAACCCAATTACAAGGAAGACTAAGGCAAGTATAAACCTATGGGACTACATCAAATTAAAAAGCTTCTGTACAGCAAAAGAAACCACTACCCAAACCAAGAGACCCCTCACAGAATGGGAGAAGATCTTTACATGACATACATCAGATAAGAGTTTAATAACCAACATATATAAAGAGCTTGCCAGACTCAACAACAAGACAACAAATAACCCCATCCAAAAATGGGGGGAGGACATGGACAGAATATTCACCACAGAAGAGATCCAAAAGGCCGAGAAACACATGAAAAAATGCTCCAAGTCTCTGATTGTCAGAGAAATGCAAATCAAGACAACAATGAGATATCACTTCACTCCTGTGAGAATGTCATACATCAGAAAAGGTAACAGCAGCAAATGCTGGAGAGGGTGTGGGGTCAAAGGAACCCTCCTGCACTGCTGGTGGGAATGTCAATTGGTCCAACCTCTGTGGAGAACAGTCTGGAGAACTCTTAGAAGGCTAGAAATGGACCTACCCTATGACCCTGCAATTCCCCTCCTGGGGATATATCCTAAGGAACCCAACACATCCATCCAAAAAGATCTGTGTACACATATGTTCTTGGCAGCACAATTTGTAATAGCCAAAACCTGGAAGCAACCCAGGTGTCCAACAACAGATGAGTGGCTGAGCAAGTTGTGGTATATATACACAATGGAATACTACTCAGCTGTAAAAATAAATGGTGACTTCACCGTTTTCAGCCGATCTTGGATGGACCTTGAAAAAATCATGTTGAGTGAAATAAGTCAGAAACAGAAGGATGAATATGGGATGATCTCACTCTCAGGCCGAAGTTGAAAAACAAGATTAGAAAAGAAAACACAAGTCGAACCTGAAATGGAATTGGAGTATTACACCAAAGTAAAAGACTCTGGGGTGGGTGGGTGGGGAGAATACAGGTCCATGAAGGATGATAAATGACATAGTGGGGGTTGTATTGTTAAATGGGAATCTGGGGAATGTTATGCATGTACAAACTATTGTATTTACTGTTGAATGTAAAACATTAAATCCCCAATAAAGAAATAAACTATTAAAAAAAAAAGATACGTAACCCTAAGTAAACCATTGATGATTAAAACTGACTTATCAATGATATAACAGCTACTTATATTCAAATATTTTCATATATTTTATATATAAAATCTTTTTTCTGACAGTTATACTTTAAATTTATAGAGGAAGGAGTTGTAAAAAAAAATCCATCTTAAGCTCTAAGAATTGTATACAGCATCTATTTCAGTACTTTACATATAGCTCAATATGCAGTAAAAAAAAAAAAACAATAGCAACAACAATAAAACAGGGGCAACAAAAGGGAAAATAAATAAAATATAATAATAATTAAAGAAGAGTAATGGTGGGGGTGGTAGCGCTGCCCCTTAAGCACAGGTGACACAAAGCGCAAGGACTGGAGTAAGGATCCTGGTTGGAGCCCCCAGCTCCCCATCTACGGGGGCGGGTCTTCCCCTCCTCTCTCAATTTTTCTCTGTCCTATTCAACAACAATGATGTCAATAACAACAACAGTAATAACCAGAACAATGATTTAAAAAAAAAAAAACAGGGTAACAAAAGGGAAAAAATATATAGCCTCCAGGAGCAGTGAATTTGTGTTGCAGGCACCGAGCCCCGGCAATAACCCTGGAGGCAAAAAAAAAAAAAAAAAAGAGTAATGGTGATAATGGAAATCCCTGTCTAGTCCCAGATCTGAGAAGGAATGTTCTCAGCTTCTGTCCATTGAATATTATGTTGGCTGTAGGTTTGTTGTATATGGACTCCACTATCTTGAGGAATTTTACATCTATTCCCATTTTTTGTAGTGTTTTGAGCATGAATGGGTGTTGGATTTTGTCAAAGGCTTTCTCTGCATCTATTGAGGCAAAAACTAGTAAAGTCATAGACCCATTGGAATATACTTAAAATAGACCTACTAACTTTTTCCAAAATGGAGACCCCAAATCTTCATCTGCAATATTACAGCTTTTAGGTTCATGAGTAGTCAACAAAATTGTTTGGTTTTATATGTTAACTCTTTATTCAGCCACCAGGTTCCAGATGCTACCATGATGCCAGCCAGACCTCCCTGCACAGACGACCCCACCAATATGTCCAGGAGCCACGCTTCCCCAGAGCTCTGACCCACTAGGGAAAGAGAGAGACAGGATGGGAATATGGATTGACCAGTCAGCTTTCTGAAGGTGGGAACCAGTGGCTTGAGCCCAGGCCCTTGTGCATGGGAACATGTGTACTAACCAGTACCTTCCAGTCCTCATAATATCACCACTATGACATCTCTAAAGAAGTATTCTTTTTCCTCATTCATTCAAACTACATTCTACCCACGAGGCCCACTGGCTTATTTTTTCTGACTTCCAACTGTGTTCCATCTAATCTGAATAACTATAACATATAGCATCAATTGCCTGTCGTTCTTTATTTGTTTCATAGAAATTTCATTTTTTCTAATATGTTCAAGGATAGAATTCTTTCTCTCTGAAGGGATTAGAAGAGTGTTGGGCATTTAGTAAAGTGTGGTTGGTATCAGTACTCATGGATTTGGTTCTTTGTTAGTTGAAATCTCACAAAGGAAAAAAAAAGTTTCATTAACAAGTCTCCTATGTATAAAAACAACTTTAATCCAGAATACACATATGATACTGTGAAACTGGGGTGGGGATGTAGTAGCTGGGTGGTGGTGCACCTGGTTGAGCACACCTTACAATGCACAAGGACCTTGGTACAAGACCCCAGTTTCCACCTGCTGAAGGAAAGCTTCATAAGTGGTGAAGGAGTTTTGTAGGCGTCTCTTTCTCTCTCCCTCTCTTGCTCTCCCTTCCTCTCAATTTCTGGATGTCTCTACCAAATAGAAAAATTATGTCCTCCAATTGCCATCAATAGCCCCTGCAAATTTATTGAGAATTGCATCGTGATTTTTTGAGAAAGGATAACATTTAAAATATCTATAACTTAGCCCCTCTGAGAGGCAGACACTTGTGATCTAGGCCCACTCCTAATCTATGTTCACCTGTGGAAATCTGAAACAGTCTTTGTGGCGGTCCAGGCAAGAGATCCAGGTTGGTTGACCTAACCTCCCTGTTCCATCCTTAGACCTTGACTTATTTCCATACACACGCCCCTAAGCCCCGTCTCTCAGGTCTCATTGGCAGGCTTCTTTCTGAGGCCCACACTCGGGCCACTACCTGTGCTCTGATAGGCCAATTCTTAGTACACGCCCAGGAAGGACAGCTCCAGGTCATTGAATGGCCAGTCATCTGCCATTCACGGCCTGCCCCACTGTTCATTGGATGGTATATGTAAGCCCCGCCTGCAAAGCCACTCAGCTGGAGTCTTACTGACCCATTTCCAGGGACATACCCACCTGGAGCACACATTGGTGACCTACTCTCTCAGCCCTGCCCTCAGGCCAATGCCTTTGCTCTGATAGACCAATGCTTAGGACACGCCCAGGAAGGTTACTGCTTATGGTCCATGATTGGGCAGTAGTCTCTGGGGCCGCCCACACGTCCCTCCCTTCATGCTCTTAGGACAGTCTCTGTAAGGTCTGCTCAGAACATCTCCTGCTGGACCCTGATTGCCCTGCAAACCCCCAGAGTGAGCATCTGGCTTTCATTGGCGAGCTGTTTTCTGAGGTCCGCCCTCGGGTCAATGCCTGCTCTCTGATAGGCCAGGGTCTTTGGGCATGCTCAGAAATCCTGCCAGCAATGTCACTGGACAATGTCCTTAGGGCACGGCCCAGGAGCCTCAGTCCTGCTGTTTTTCTGCCATCTTGTGGATACACAGCAGAATGCAGCCGAGGACAGGAATTCCTAAGTTCCCAATGAAGTCTTCCTGTACCAATAGATAAATTCCAATGACTTGTAAAGCCAAGCGGGGGGACACCACACACTAGAGGAAAGAACATTTTTGGAATCCTATGTACAATTCTAACCTTGACATCCACGGTGGACAATACCTGAGCTCTTCTCATTCCACAAAATGATTACACACAACTACTGGGTTTGCTGCCTCCTTGTGGACACACATCACAATGTAACTGAGTCCCCATTCCGCACCTCCCAAAGGAGTCTTCTCAGAAAATTACAGGAAGCATGGAAATGGGAAGAGCCAAGCTGGGGAAGATCTTAGGGAAAGAACAACAGCTTAGTGAATCCAGTGTGCCACTCGTACGTGCAAAACCACTTGTGCAGAGTGAATTTGCTTTGTCATGGGCACAACCCAGGTTCAAGCCCAGTCCCTAACACAGTCAGGTTTTTCTGCTCTCTCACTCACTCACTCTTTCTCTTCATATATAGGTTGGCGTGTGTACATGGCTGTAATCTCAATCTCTCTCTCTCTCTCTCTCTCTCTCTCTCTCTCTCACACACACACACACACACACACACACACACACACACACACACACACACACACACACACACGGTGATGCAGTATACTGGCGACCACAGGAAGTCCAGCACAGCATTTGGCTGATGTCAGCCTTGGCAAGAGAGCATGCAGTGATCTGTCCAGGGGCAAGGTGGATGTGGGTGGATCCGGTCTGTGCGGGTGTACAAGGCATTGTGGGTGGACTGAATAGACTCAAAATGCATAGCCAGCCCTAAGTCCGAGCTCTTTGGCTGCTGCTTCTTCTTCTGGTCACACACAGATCTTGGCTGAGGCTATTCAAGGTGTCTGCCATGGCTACTTCTCCTGGGACCTGAACACGTGTGACTCAGCCGGCTGTAAGACTCCCCTACAGCCATAAGCAACCTATACCTCGGCTGGTAATTGTTTAGCTCATGGGATTGAACGTTTGATAACTAATGACGGACTTTATGGACCTAACGTATTTTAAAAATATATTTATTCCCTTTTGTTGCCCTTGTTGTAGCCTTGTTGTGGTTATTATTGTTGTTGATGTCATTCGTTGTTGGATAGGACAGAGAGAAATGGAGAGAGGAGGGGAAGACAGAGAGGGGGAGAGAAAGATAGACACCTGCAGACCTGCTTCATCACCTGTGAAGCGACTCCCCTGCAGGTGGGGAGCCTGGGATCTAACCGGATCGTTATGCTGGTTCTTGTGCTTTGCGCCACGTGCGCTTAACCCGCTGCACTGCCACCCAACTCCTGTACCTAGCGTTTTTTATTTTATTTTTATTTATTTATTCCCTTTTGTTACCCTTGTTGTAGTTATTATTGTTGCCATCGTTGTTGTTGCTGTCATTGTTGTTGGATAGGACAGAGAGAAATGGAGAGAGGAGGGGAAGACAGAGAGGAGGAGAGAGAGATAGACACCTGCAGACCTGCTTCACCGCCTGTGAAGCGACTCCCCTGCAGGTGGGGAGCCGGGGTCTCGAACCGGGATCCTTAAGCAGGTCCTTGCAATTTGCGCCGCGTGCGCTTAACCCGCTGCGCTACCTTCCCGACTCCCCAACCTAGCGTTTTTTTTTTTTTTTAATATTTATTTAATTTATTCCCTTTCTGTTGCCCTTTTTTTTTTTATTGTTGTACTTGTTGTTGATGTCGTCGTTGTTGGATAGGACAGAGAGAAATGGAGAGAGGAGGGGAAGACAGAGGGGGAGAGAAAGATAGACACCTGTAGACCTGCTTCACCCCCTGTGAAGTGACTCCCTTGCAGGTGGGGAGCCGAGGCCTCGAACCAGGATCCTTAAGCAGGTCCTTGCGCTTTGTGCCATGTGCGCTTAACCCGCTGTGCTACCGCCGGACTCCCAACCTAGCGTATTTTTAACCCTTGATGATAATTGCTTATTTTGCAGTACCTAGATATTTGCTTCTCACCCTAAATAAACCTTGAATTGTTTAAACCCGTTCCCAAAGCCTCACAGTCAATCCTTTATATTTTCTAGTTTCAACATATATATACTGTTTCCAGAAAGGAAAACACAAAGCAGAACTTGGACTGGAGTTGGTGTAATACATCAAAGGAAAAGGTAACATACTATAAGGTGGAGGGGGGGAGTGTTCAGGTCCTGGAACATGAAGACAGAGGAGGACCTAGGGGGTTAAATTGTTATATGGAAAAGTGAGAGGGGTTGGGTGATGGCACACTTGGTTGAGCGCACGTTACAATACCCAAGGACCCAACCGGTCCCCACCTGCAGGGAGAAAGTAAGTAGCATAGGAGTGCTGCAGGTGTCTCTCTGTCTCTCCTCTCTACCTTCCCCATTACTCTCAATTTATGACTCTCTATCCAATAAATACTCATATTTATAACTGTCTTTATCCAATAAATATTTATATTTAGCACAGAAGCCTGTGCAACCTCTGAGTCCCTGTCAGTATGAACTCACAGTCCATGGTCACAGCTGGGAACATTCTAGGCTGCTCTCATTTTAGTACTAGTCTTCTTCAAGTGGCAGAATAGGTTGACCCAGCCTTCCTTTGGAGAGTGGGGCAATCTCTGCCATTGCTGTTCTACAGTGCCAGGGCAAGGTTCTTATTCCAGCACCATCTGTTATAGAGGCATACTTTTCCTCATAGAACGGTTTTGGCCTCTGACATATATTAGGTGATTATATATGTGCAGGATTATTTCTGGGCTTTTATTTTCCATAGGTCCTGGTGTTAATTCTTATTCCAGTACTATGCTGTTTTCATTAGTTTTGCTTTAGAGTATGAACTGAAGTTGGAGTACGTGTCAAGTCCATTTTTTTTCAGCTTTTTTTTCAGAAGTGCTTTGAATATTCATTTCTTGGTAGCTTGACATAATTCTTTGGACAAGCTGTTCAATTTCATTCAAAAATGCCATTGGGATCTTGATAGGTATTACATTAAAAGTGTAGATAGATTTTGATAGGATGGCTATTTTAATAATTTTTATTCTTCCAATGCAAGAACAAGGAATGTTCTTCCATTTCTTTGTGTCATTTTCTATTTCTTTGAACAGTATCCTATAGTTTCCACTACTCAGATCTTTTATCTCCTTTGTGAGATTCACTCTGAGGTATTTTATTTTGGGGGGGTTGATTGTGAATAGCATCTTATCAAATGCCTTTTCTGCATCAGTTGATATGACCACATTTACCTTTCTTTTTGTTTTTATGATGGATTATAGTTATTGACTTTGTGAATGTTGAACCATTGTGATCCGAAAAATAAATTATACTTGGTCTTGAAGAGTTATTCTTTTGATATGTTGTTTATTTTTTTTCCTTTTTTCATTTATTGAATAGGGACAGCCAGAAATTGAGAAAGAAGGGGGTGATAGGAAGGGAGAGAAAAACCACCAGCAATGGCTTTTGTTGCATCTTTAAGCTGTCACCTGTGGGTCTGATGACAAGTCATCCCATTATTTTGCAGTTTGTGTGACTGGACAACTTAGAAATTATTCATCAGCCTACTGAACTGTTCCTTTTTCAGAAACATAAATACAACCCCAAAATTTCCAGATATCTTTGTTTTTTTAAATATTTATTATTTCCTTTTGTTGCCCTTGTTGTTTTATTGTTGTAGTAATTATTGATGTCGTTGTTGTTGGATAGGAGAGAAATGGAGAGAGGAGGGGAAGACGGAGGTGGAGAGAAAGACAGACACCTGGAGACATGCTTCACTGCCTGTGAATCGACTCCCCTGCAGGTGGGGAGCCAGGAGCTAGAACTGGGATCCTTAGGCTGGCCCTTGTGCTTTGCACCACCTGCGCTTAACCTGCTGCGCTACCACCCTACTCCTGATATCTTTGTTTTTAACAGTTGTAGCTTGCTGAGTTAATGCAACTGAATTTGGAATAAGTTCAATGTTATTTCCTTCAAGAATGAATTCATCTTTCTGGGCTTGAAATACTGAGCAAGACTTGACCTCATTCGAACCCTGTGTACTTTTCACCCAAGAAATTTCTGATTTGAACACTCCTGAAATCAGGTAACAATGACAGGGAAATGAGCATACACAGACCTTGTTTTTGTAGCAGAAATCCAGTGTTAACTCCCCTGACCATGTTCTGTACATGACTGCAGATAGTGCTAACAGTAGCCAGTCTCCATTTCCTTACAGCTTGTCAACTTGGAGCTGCTTTCCCAGGCTATTAAGCCCTACATTGATGTGGTTGAAGTCCCTCCAAAGGGCGTCTCTGGGCCCTTCATGAATGCCCACAGTTTGGTTACTATAGATGCAGCAAAGAGCCACTTTTTAAATTTTTTATTTTCCCTTTCATTGTCCTTTTTTTTTTTTTTATTGTTGTTATAGTTACTATTGCTGTTTTTGTTGATGGATAAGACAGAGATAAATGGAGAAAGGAGGAAAGACAGAGGGGGAGAGAAAGACAGACACCTGAAGACCTGAATCACTGTTTGTGAAGCGACTCCCCTGCAGGTGGGGAGCCGGGGGCTAGAACCGGGATCCTTATGCCGGTCCTGGAACTTTGCGCCACGTGTGCTTAACCCACTGTGCTACCACCCGACTCCCTGTTTGTTTTATTTTTATAGAGACTTACTTATTTCATAAGACAGAGTGGAGGAGAGAGAACCAGATCATCACTCTTACGCATTTGATATCTAGGATTCAACTTGGGACCTGGTTGTGCTTGAGAGATTTATTCACTGCACCACTTCCTGGGCCACCTAACATATTTTGCTTCATGGGAAAACCCTCAACCTGTAGCTCTTTTACCATTATGTAAAGTACTTAAAAACTTATTTATCTGTGGGGCTCCACATTTCTATGACTCCACTACTGTTAATTTACTATAGATATATCGTACTGTGTGTTTCCTTTTAGTTTTTTTTTTTTAATTATTTTTATTGGCTAGAGACAGCCAGAAATGGAGAGGGTAGGAGAGAGAGGGAGAAAGAGAGACACCTGCAGCACTGCTTCACCACTTGCAAAGCTTTCCCCCTGCAGGTGGGAACCAGAGGCTTTAACCTGAGTCCTTGAGCGCTGTAACATGTGTGCTCAACCAGGTGCACCACCACCCAGGCCCACCTTTTAGATTTTATATCCCTATAAAACAGGAACTATTTCTTTTCTTTTAAATCATCTCCTTCTACAGTCTCACTGATCATTTAAAATAATTATTTTTATATTTATTTTCCCTTTTGTTGTCCTTGTTGTATAACATTGTTGTGGTTATTGATGTCGTTGTTGGTGGGTAGGACAGAGAGAAATGGAGAGAGGAGGGGAAGACAGAGGGGGAGAGAAAGACAGACACCTGCAGACCTGCTTCACCGCTTGTGAAGCGACTCCCCTGCAGGTGGGGAGCCGGGGGCTCGAACTGGGATCCTTACACCAGTCCTTGCGCTTTCTGCTACGTGCACTTAACCTGCTGCGTCACCACCCAACTCCCCTCACTGATCTTTTTTTTTTTTAAAGTTTTCTTTTTTATTATTTATTTATTATTATTTTTTTAACAACACTACAGCTTTTTTTTTATTTATTGTTGTAGTCATTGTTGGATAGGACAGAGAGAAACGGAGAGAGGAGGGGAAGACAGAGAGGGGGAGAGAAAGATAGACACCTGCAGACCTGCTTCACTGCCTGTGAAGCGACTCCTGCAGGTGGGGAGCCGGGGTTCGAACCGGGATCCTTATGCCGGTCCTTGTGCTTTGCGCCACCTGCGCTTAACCGGCTGCGCTACAGCCCGACTCCCCTTATTTATTTATTTTATTGTTGTAGTTAGTGATGTCATCGTTGTTGGATAGGACAGAGAGAAATGGAGAAGGGAGGGGAAGACAGGGGGAGAAAGACACCTGCAGGCCTGCTTCACCGCCTGTGAAGTGACTCCCCTGCAGGTGGGGAGCCGGAGGCTTGACTCACTGATCATTTTTAACGTGTCTATTGTTTAGCCTTTTCCAGAATGTCATATAGTTGGGGTCATGCAGTATGGAGCCTTTTCAGACTTATTTCACTTAGCAATATGAATTTGAGATTCCTCTGTGGGTTTTTTTTTTTTTTTTTTGTGTGTGTGTCTGTGATTTGATGAGTCATTTATTTTAATTTTTTCATTATTGGGTAGAGACAGAGAGAAATTGAGAGGGGAGGAGGAGGTAGAGAGGGAAAGAGATAGGGAGACACCTGCAACATAACATTCATAAAGCTTTCCCCCTGCTGGTGGGGACCACAGGCTGAGGCCTCGGTCTTTGTGCACTGGACTGTGAGCATTTAACCAGGTGTGCCACTGCCTGGCCCCTATTTTTGTTTTATTTTATTTTTATTGCCTGTAGTATTATTGCTGGGGCTTGGTGCCTGCACCATGAATCCACTGCTTCTGGCAGAAATTTTTTCTTTTATATAGTTTTGCTCTCTCTTTTTTCTTTGATAGGACCGAGAGAAATTGACAAGGGGAGGGATTAGTAGGATTTAACTGCATTAGTGTAGGAATTAACTGCATGAAGTGTGGTTTTTATCATGTTTCAGAAGTAGCAACTTATTATCCTTATGTGTTCTTTCCCCTTGACTTTTATTTTGGCAATGGCATTTGAATGCCTCTTTTTCACAGTCAGTAATATGAGTGTGCTCAGGTTTAATTTAAAGCAATTGTCACCGTATTCATCATCTAGCCTTCAGTTAGTCTTCAAAGGCAGAGAGACAGAGACACCTGCGGTACTTGCTTCACGGCTCCTGAAGCGTCCCCCCTTCAAAGGAGAACAAAGACTCCAGCTGAGGTCCGTGTGCACAATGTGTGTGCTTAACCTATGTGCCCCATCCAGCCCTGACTCGCTCCTTTTTTATTTCCAAATAATAGAAAGAGACTTCCCATTGATGCATTGATGCACTGCACAATGCCCCTACGTGGTCCTATGGAGTTAAAACCAGGTCCGTGTGTGTGTGTGTGTGTGTGTGTGTGTGTGTGTGTGTGCGTGCTAACCCCTGGTACCGATCATGTACTTGAATGCATAAACTGTTAGAAAATGAGAGAACACCAAGGAAAATCAGATGCTATTTTATTGTCATTAGAAAAATATCTACACAAAATTTTGGTCCATTTTCTTCACCTTTTACCTCTTACTATCCAAACTTCAACACTTGAGTCACCTATCTGACTTAAGAACTAAGTATTTCATTTCACTAAGTCAGCAGGATTTAACTGCATGAAGTGTGGTTTTTATCATGTTTCAGAAGTAGCAACTTATTATCCTTACGTGTTCTTTCCCCTTGACTTTTATTTTGGCAATGGCATTTGAATGCCTCTTTTTCACAGTCAGTAATATGAGTGTGCTCAGGTTTAATTTAAAGCAATTGTCACTGTATTCATCATCTAGCCTTCAGTTAGTATTCATTTATCCATACTAATGTTATTTCTATACTAACGTAAGATAGTTTCGATTTTTTTTTCAACATCAATTATAAAAATTAAGATGTGAATTTGAGAGTATTATTAAAATTCTCCACTAAAGGACACTGGGCACACTAAGTCACATCGATGTGAAAGGTCCTTGAATAGCAATGGCTTCAATCTCAACACGGCTTCCCTGTAAGGAAAAATAATAAAGCAAGTTGTATTTTACAAATTCAGAGACTTCCATCATACTTATTAGAAATGTATTCAATGCAATACAACATCTCTTCTCTGCCCCCCCACCCCCCCCCGCCCCTTAAACTCAGGGCCCTGAAGGAGTGTAATGCTGCTGAGTGGCTTCCTGGCCCAATCTTTCCATTACTTTTACTTAGAGAAGTGGGGGTAGGGGTGGGGGAAGGAGCACGAGACACAGAGAAACAGGATACCAATCTACCACCTATAGCGCTTCCATGTGGTCCCAGGGTAGAAATGTAGAGCCTTTCATGCATGCTAAGGCATGAGCTCTACCTAGTAAGCTATCCATAGACAGCATTTTTTAATATTACACATTTCAAAAGGGGGGGGGAGTAAACAGTTTAGTGACACATGTAAAGCGTATTGGCATCCATTAGCTCATGTGATTATCACAGAAGTTCTGCTAGGCAAGTGTGCTTTCTCATTTCACAGAATCTCACGCTGAAGGTTAGAATACTTTCCAAACTAGTCCTGTGAACTAACTGGCAGTGGTTCAAACCCATGTCTTGTGATTCCAAGTTCAGAGCTCTACAACATCAAACACCTTAATAAGTTTGATGAGATCAATCATTTCAAGTAACAATAAAAGAAAAGATAGTACCATTTACCAGGGAAAATCATTAACTAGAAGTGAATTAGAGTCGATTATTCAGAAGTACGAATATTCCATGGTTATGGGGCACAGGAAGGCTTTCAGTTAGATTAGAACACTGAGATAGTGGTCCAGGAGGTGGTGCAGTGGATAAAGCATGGAACTCTCAAGCATGAGGTCCTGAGTTCAATCCCCGATAGCACATGTAGCAGAATGATGTCTAGCTCTTTTTCTCTCCTCCTATGTTTCTCATTAATAAATAAATAAAAATTAAAAAAAAAAAAAGAACACTGAGATAGGGGCCAGGCCATAGCACACCGGGTTAAGTGCACACAGCAAGAAGCACACTGACCAGCATATGGATTTGGTTCAAGTCCCCGGCTCCCCACCTGCAGAGGAGTTGCTTCACAAGTGTGAAACAGGTCTGCAGGTGTCTGTGTTTCTCTCTCCCTCTCTGTCTTCCCCTCCTCTCTCAATTTCTCTCTGTCTATAATAAAAAATGGGCGGGGGGGGGGGGAATGGCCTCCAGGAGCAGTGGATTGGTGCAGGCACCAAATCCCAGAGATAACCCTGGAGGCAAAAAAAAAAAAAAAAAACCCAAAAAACAAAAAACATTGAAATAGGGAGTTGAGCAGAAGCACACTGGGCTAAGTGCACATAATATGAAGCGCAAGCACCCGCACAGTTCAAGTCTCCGGCTCCCCACCTGCAGGGCAGTTGCCTCACAAGCAGTGAAGCAGGTCTGCAGGTGTCTTTCTCTCCCCATCTCTATCTTCCTATTCTCTCTCAATTTCTCTGTCCTATCTGGAAAAAAAAAAGGTCACAGGAGCAGTAGATTCATAGTGCAGGCACCAAGCCCCAGCAATAACCCTGGAGGCAAAACTAAATAAATAAAAATAAGAATGGAGTTGGGCGGTAGCGCAGCAGGTTAAGTACACGTGGCGCAAAGCACAACGACCGGCATAAGGATCCTGGTTCGAACCCCTGGCTCCTCACCTGCAGGGGAGTCGCTTCATAGGTGGTGAAGCAGGTCTGTAGGTGTCTGTCTTTCTCTTCCCCTCTCTGTCTTCCCCTCCTCTCTCCATTTCTCTCTGTCCTATCCAACAATGACGACATCAATAACAACTACAACAATAAAACCCAACAAAAGGGAATAAATATTAAAAAAAATAAGAATGGAAATACGTGTTATTTACTTTATTGTTATATTATATAAGGTGTAGATTTTAAAAAAATATAAAATGGCCAAGTGACCCAACACATCCATCCAAAAAGATCTGTGTATACATATGTTCTTGGCAGCACAATTTGTAATAGCCAAAACCTGGAAGCAACCCAGGTGTCCAACAACAGATGAGTGGCTGAGCAAGTTGTGGTCTATATACACAATGGAATACTACTCAGCTGTAAAAAAATGGTGACTTCACCGTTTTCAGCCGATCTTGGGTGGACCTTGAAAAAATCATGTTGAGTGAAGTAAGTCAAAAACAGAAGGATGAATACGGGATGGTCTCACTCTCAGGCAGAAGTTGAAAAACAAGATCAG
Source organism: Erinaceus europaeus (assembly GCF_950295315.1). Classification (NCBI taxonomy): domain Eukaryota; kingdom Metazoa; phylum Chordata; class Mammalia; order Eulipotyphla; family Erinaceidae; genus Erinaceus; species Erinaceus europaeus. The sequence continues at coordinate 18,612,257 of NC_080169.1, forward strand.
AATTGCTCAACAATTTGTTTAGCTCTGTATGTTAACTCTCTTTTCAGTCACCAGGTTCCAGGTGTCATCAGGATGCCGGCCAGACTTCCCTGGATTGAAGACCCCACCATGTGTCCTGGAGCTCAGCTTCCCCAGAGACCCACCCTACTAGGGAAAGAGAGAGGCAGACTGGGAGTATGGACCGACCAGTCAACGCCCATGTTCAGCGGGGAAGCAATTACAGAAGCCAGACCTTCTACCTTCTGCAACCCTCAATGACCCTGGGTCCATGCTCCCAGAGGGATAGAGAATGGGAAAGCTATCGGGGGAGGGGGTGGGATATGGAGATTGGGAGGTGGGAATTGTGTGGGGTTGTACCCCTCCTACCCTATGGTTTTGCTAATTAATCCTTTCTTAAATAAAAAATAAAAAAAAATAAATAAAAAATAAAAACAAGAAACGAAAACACAAGTAGAACCTGAAATGGAATTGGCGTATCGCACCAAAGTAAAAGACTCTGGGGTGGGTGGGTGGGGAGAATACAGGTCCATGAAAAATGATGAATGAAATAGTGAGGGTTGTATTGTTAAATGGGAATCTGGGGAATGTTATGCATGAACAAACTATTGTATTTACTGTTGAATGTAAAACATTAATTCCCCAATAAAGAAATAAAAAATAAATAAAATAAAATGGCCAAGTGAAATTTTTCCTTAGAAGTTAAGAACTTAGCTCAATGTACCACCCCCTAGAAACATCAAAACAGTACGACTGTTATTTTACCTGTTCTCACAACTCGGGTTTTGTTGTATAGTCTTAATTTTTAAGTAAAAAGTTCAAAATCTCTTTCATTTTTTCCCCCATGCATACAGTACTGGATGTTTCATTTTAGATTTTATGTCTCTGGAAAGCAGGAAGTATTTTTCTTTTAAAACATTTCCTTCCACCGTGTTTAGTTTTATTCAGAAACCAATGTAGAGATGTAAAACTGTGTCCATTAGTTAAAGTAAAACTTACTTTGGGCAAAGCAGCAACCTGGTATGCAGCTCTAGCAGGAAAATAATCCTTGAAATCTAAATTTTAAAAATGTCATTTTAGTTTTTAGACACTGTATTATTCACTTACACTGCACAATCAATAATCTTGTTGAAGAGTTTCCTGACCCAGACTTCCTGATATTTATTATCATTAGAAATCCTACAGGTTCTTTATCTATACCTTCATGTTTGTAAGAACATGCCTACTTGTTTTTACCAGGTACACTTGGTTGTCTAAAAATACCATGAGGCTGTCCTTTAACTCCTACCTTGTGGGGCAGAGGTCTGGAATAAGTCATAAGTTAAACTATAATAGACCCAGAGGCCAAACATAATAGCAACATACAATTACCCCATGAACTCTGAAGACTGGCATTTTCCCTGAGAGTGTGGGCACTGTATATAGGATGACCCAGTAAACCCAGTATTTCTTAGGATATCAAGGAAATGTACCTAATGTAGTGACATTAGGTACAATCTTACAATCCACAATCTTACAGGGCCATTTAGACAATGGCAAGTGTAGTTAAGTTTTCAACACACCTACCTGCACTCTGATGGTTTCCTATGAGAAATATATTCTGACCTTTCTTTTTTAAAAAAAATGATTATTTAAATTTTTAAAAATACTTATTCCCTTTTGTTGTCCTTGTTGTTTACTATTGTAGTCATTATTGATGTCGTTGTTGTTGGATAGGACAGAGAGATATGGAGAGAGGAGGGGAAGACAGAGAGGGAGAGAGAAAGACAGACACCTGCAGACCTGCTTCACTGCCTGTGAAGCGACTCCCCTGCAGGTGGGGAGCTGGGGACTTGAACCATTCTGACTTTTCTACATGATACATAAACTACTTGTTATTTGTACCTTGACATTTACTCTCTGATATATATTCACTTAAAAATATCTTTGACCTTCCTAGTTCCTTGATGATGTCATGCATGATTCTATCAATATTCTCATCAGTGTTCCGGTCGGGTTGCTCACTGGACACCGTCCTGCCTCGGGATATCTTGTGTGTGTCCCTCTAGATCTCTTCAGATCATCAGCTTGGTGTCTGAAGTTATTTTTTTCTCTCTCAACCCTGAGACACAATGGATCTCAGGGTCCAGGGTCCCTGCATCTGGCTAAGGTTCTTCCCCCTGAAGTAACAATATTCAGAGATTAGTTTTCTGAAAACCAGTGAGGAGACATATACTCTAACATTTTGATCTTGTTTGATGCCAATGGGGTTTTCTTCTTCAAGTGTCATTTGCAAAATAGCTATCTAAATAGGGAACAGCACCCCATTTTCATCAATGTTAGCAGGTACTTTCTCTGCCAACTGTGATTTTTCTCAACCCATTTGTTTAAGAGAGAATAAGGAATGATGCTCTTGTCTCAGTCTCACCAGGTGGTAGGGATACCCATTTCCCCACCAGGACAGTGATGTTAATAATAGTAATGGAGCAGCTGGGAGGTGAGTAAGTGGGTAGAATATACAGTTTGCATCCCTGAGACACCAGGTTAGATACCAAGCACTACAAATGGCAGAGCAGACTCTGGTCTCGCTCATAAGAACAAGTAAAAATTTAAAATAAATGTTGGTTGTTCACAACATAGCAGTACATATTCTAGTGTGTTCAGTAATGCTGTATTAACTCATTTAAGTACTGCCACTATCTTACAGGGCTCCATGACCATTCTGCATGTGAAGAAACCAAAGCACAGAAATGTTAAGCAACTATTCCACTATCTAATAGTTCTGTGAGAGACGGGTGAGAAGATAATTAGATCATAAAGTAAGAAAATAAAATAAAAGAAGAGGGGTCAGGCAGTGGCACATTTGGTTGAGTGCTTATGTTACCATGCACAAGGACCCAGGTTTATGTCCCCAGTCTCTACCTACAAGGGGTAAGGTACACAAGCGGTGAAGCAATGTCTCTCTACCCCCCAATTTCTTTCTAGCTCATCAGATAAATCAATAAAATTTAAAATAAATGAGAAAGGTCTATGGAGTTTGAAAAATTAAACTTTAGGAAAATTGACTTTATATATATATATATATATATATATATATATATATATATATATATACACATACACACACACACATACACACACACATATATACATGTCTATTTATTTACTTATTTATTATTGGATAGAGACAGAGAGAAATTGAGAGAGGAAGGGGAGGTAGAGAGACAGAGAGAGGCACCTGCAGCCCTCCTTCACCACTTGTGAAGTTTTCCCCTGAAGGTGGGGACTAGGAGCTTGAACCATTATCTTTGTGCATTGTAATGTGTGTGCTTAACTGGGTGAACAGCCACCTGGTCCCCCCCTTTTAATATTTTAATTTACTTATTATTGGATAGTGACAGAGAGACACCTGCTTTACCACTCATGAAGTTTTTCCCCTACAGGTGGGGTCCAGGGGCTTGAACCTGGGTCCTTGTGCACTGTAATGTGAGTGCTTAACCAGGTGTGTCACTGCCTAACCCCTGAAAAACTGATATATATATATATTAATGTAGGGAATCCAATGAAATGTCTTGGGCCTATCTCTTGGTGATATACTATAAGCTTCCAATCACACCAGTTCTTTTAGGAGATCTATAATGTGTGCATGTTGTGTGTGTGTGTGTGTGTCCCCTGTCACTCATAATTAATAATGGACACACATTAAGTATAATATGATTGGGCCTGGGTGGTGATGCACCTGGCTGAGTGCACATATTACAATGGAAGGAAGCTTCACAAGTGGTGAAGCAGTGCTACAGGTGTCTCTCTGTCTCTATCCCTTTTAAAAAGAATTTTTTAAAATTATCTTTATTTATTGGATAGAAACAGCCAGAAATAGAGAGGCAAGGAGGAGATAGACAGAGAGACACCTGCAGCCCTGCTTCATCACTCACAAAGCTTTCCCCCTGCAGGTGGGGGCCAGGGACTCGAACCCTGGTCCTTTCACACTGTAACATGTCGCTCAACCAGGTGCACCACCACCCAGCCCCATCTCTAACCCTTTTTATCTCTCTCCCCTCTTCTCAAACTTTGTATGTCTCTATCTAATAAGTAAATAAAGATAATAAAAAAATTTTAAGGATAATCTGATTAATTTCTCTGTAAAGAAAAAAAATAAGAATAAAACCAATTTACTTACACTGCTTGTAGATTTCATTGACAGTATTGAAGTCATTTATGTCAGCCAGCAAAACAGTTGTTTTCACCACTGGAAGACATATACATTAATATTAGCTGACCTGGTCTGCTTTTTTGCCTAGGAAAAAAGTACATGGTTCCATGACTATCTTAATTAAAACAATTAAAATACAATTAAAATTGCATTACAATTAAAATACATTAAAGGGGTTGGGAGTTCACACAGTGACTATACAAAAAGACTTTCATGCCTGAGGCCACCAAACCCGAGTACTACCATAAGCTAGAGCTGAGAAAAACAAATAATTTTAAGGAAAAAAAAAAAAAAAGAAATATAAGGTGAAATGTACTGACATCTGTCTTGAGGAAATGTGGAAACGTACCCTTATGACACCAACAATCCTGTAAATGAAAATTCCTCTAATAAGATGATATTGAATATGGAAAAGAGAACACTGTAATAGAAAAAAAAAAAAGAGTATGTATACACTCAAGAAATAAAATCCTTAATTGAAAAACCCAAGAAAACCAGAGCATGCCATAATGTTAGGTGCCAGGGATTTTCAGAAAGGCAAAGAGCAATCGGAAATGTGACGCACTACCAAGTTGCTCACCATTAGAGAAGTCACAGTCTGCTGCTTTCAGAATTTCACCCATGTTTTTAAGAGCCTGTGAACCAAGTTAAAAAAAAAAGTCTAAGGCATTGAAGTTGTATTGAGCTTTCATTCGATTCAATGAATCTTCTTTACTAATACCTTCCTCTTAAATAGCTTATGTTGCAGGAAAACTCTCCCTTTCTAGAACACTGCACACTTTCTAGTTGACCTATACAAGAGAAATGCTTCTTGGTACTTCTTTAGTGGAATGAATGAGGGTTTTTCTTTTTTTTTCCCTGAGACATAATACAAAGTTGTGATCTTATGTACTAATATTGGGTTGAAGTCTTTAATGTGTGAAGATCTCCACAAAGTCAATATTTATAAAGCTAAAGCAGGAAGAATTTGTGGGCTTCCTAACTCTGTAAGTCTGAATTGGTAAGCACTAGGCATCAGAACTGCAGTTCAGGAAACACAGACCTTTGAGCTGTGTGCCCTTCCTACAGAGTACATGGATCTGATTTTTTCCCATTAGTTTCTAATGGCAATACAAGTAAATGTTGGATGTATGTATATGTCTGTATATGTGTGCTGCTCTCTAGCTTTGGATACAGAGTTATTCAGTAAATGTGTGAAATTATAGTGTTATTTTTTCTTTTTTTTAATATTTATTTATTTCCTTTTGTTGCCCTTACTGTTTTATTGTTGTTGTAGTTTTAATTGTTGTTATTGACGTCATCGTTGTTGGATAGCAAAGAGAGAAATGGAGAGAGGAGGAGATGACAGAGAGGGGGAGAGAAAGATAGACACCTGCAGACCTGCTTCACCACCTGTGAAGCGACTCCCCTGCAGGTGGGGAGCTGGAGGCTCGAACCGAGATCCTTCTGCCGGTCCTTGTACTTTGCACCACCTGCGCTTAACCACCTGCGCGACTGCCCGACTCCCTAGTTAGTGTTATTTAAAGGATTAGAATTGCATTCCCCATTTAAAAAAATATTTATAAAATGGAAATATTGACAAGACCAGAGGATAAGAGGGGTACAATTCCACACAATTCCCACCACCAGAACTCTGTACCCAATCCCCTTTCTTGATACCTTTCCTATTCTCTATCCCTCTGGGAGTATGGACCCAGGGTCATTGTGGGATGCAGAAGGTGGAAGGCCTGGCTTTTGTAATTGCTTCCCCGCTGAACATGGGTGTTGGCAGGTCGATCCATACTCCCAGCCCCATTTTGTTTTTTAAAAACACTTCATGGGGGTGGGGAGGGAGGAAAAAAATGAAAACACTCCACGGGGCTAGTAAAACAGCTCACTTAGATTGGGTGCTGCCTTAAGAATGGGAGCTACCTGGGAGTATGGACCGACCAGTCAACGCCCATGTTCAGCGAGGAAGCAATTACAGAAGCCAGACCTTCTACCTTCTGCAACCCTCAATGACCCTGGGTCCATGCCCCCAGAGGGATAGAGAATGGGAAAGCTATCGGGGGAGCGGGTGGGATATGGAGATTGGGCGGTGGGAATTGTGTGGAGTTGTACCCCTCCTACCCTATGGTTTTGTTAATTAATCCTTTCTTAAATAAAAAAAATAAATTAAAAAAAAAAAAAAAAAAAAAAAAAAGAATGGGAGCTACTCTCTACCCTACTCCAACTTTCTAGCCCTTTTCCCTACTGGGACATCATTTTCTCAGACATTTTTATCCAACTTCTTCCTAGCTATCACACTCTAGTAAAAACTACCATTGTTGTGGGCCCCAAGAAACATGCCTAAAATAGACTTCTGATTTTTCTTCTACCCTTTGGTCGCCAAGCTCATCTGCTCTGTTTCTACTTTTTGGTTCCTGTTCATTAACCATTTTGTCTCACTTTGTCCTCAGGACTATATGTGTTAACCCAGTGCATCCCCTTAATGCTGATTTTTAAATTACTTTATTATTTATTTTAGTTTTTATTTTTATTGCCACCGGAGTTCTCGCTGCGGCATTCACTATAAATCTACCATTTCTGGTGACCATTTTTTTCTTTCTACTTGATAGATCAGAGAGCTATTGAGAATGGAAGGAGAGACAGGGTGAAAGAAAGACACACACAGATATACATCATGGCTCAGGAATCTTCCCCCCTGTGTGAGGGAGCAGGGGCTCAAATCCCACCTGGCCAGTCCCCCAAATGCTGATTTTTACTTCTGTATTGGAGCTAAATATTTTTTTGATTAAGGGTCAATGAACCTGATAAGAAAACTTCCCAATCCATGTATAAACAGCAAGGTGTATCTGATTTTAATAACTGAGGTTTACAGTCACCTATAATGAGTGATAAAAAGGTAGAACCTGTGGGCAGGGTGGTAGTACAGTGAGTTAAGCGCACATGATACAAAGTGCAAAAACCAGAGTAAGGATCCCAGTTCGAGCCCCCAGCTCCCCACCTGCAGAGGAGGTTGCTTCACATATGGTGAAGTACGTATGCAGGTGTCTATCTTTCTCTCCCCATCTCTGTCTTCCTCTCTTGATTTCTCTGTCCTATCCAACTACAATGACAGCAATAACAACAACAACAACAATAACAACAACGATAAACAAGGGCAACAAAAGGGAAAAAATAGCCTCCACAAGTAGTGGATTCCTAGTGCAGACACTGGGCCCCAATAATAACCCTAGAGGCAAAAAAAAAAAAAAAAAAGGTGGAACCTGTGTGTGTGTGTGTGTGTTAAATGAGTCATCAAATCTCCCATTTTCTCTTGTCTCTTTTTTTAGTGTTTTTTTTTTTTTTTTTTTTTTAATTATTATTAGTGGTTTACATGGTCTGGGAGGTAGCGCAGTGGCTAAGGTACTAGACTCTCAAGCATGAGGTCCTGAGTTCAATCCCTGGTAGCACATGTTCCAGAGTGATGTCTGCTTCTTTCTCTTTCTCTCTCTCTCTCTTCCTCTCTCTCTCCTTTCTCACTAATAAATAAATAAAATCTTTAAAAAATTATCATTAGTGGTTTACAAGATTATACGATTTAGGGGTACAGTTCCACTCCACACTCATTATAAAAGCTCTCTGCCCAGTCTCCCTGACCCCATCCTAACAGTTTTCACAAATAAAGACTGTTTCTTTTATTTATTTTTACAAGTTCATGTGTTTCAGTTCTCTATATGCTACATTTTTCATACTGCAAAAAACTGACTTAAATCTTTGTGAATATCTAAAAAAAAATAAGCCCAATAGATCTTAGCACTCATCAATATGAAAAAGCTGTCAAGCTAGGAACTAAAATGTGGAAATGACTTACTTGTTTGGTTTCTGCTGTCACCCCTCCTGGCACAAGCTGTCCACTTGAGGGGTCCATACCGACTTGTCCCGAAACATAAACTGTCTTGCCGACCAACACAGCTTGACTGAAATGGACAAAAATATAATGTGTAAGTACAGCATGTAATATGTAATTCACTGAGGAAAGATTTCTTTACTAGGATACACAGAGCACAGAATATATTTAAACAAAAAAGGTGAGGTGGAAGAGGACGGGAGGGTCAGAATGTTTTACAGAAAACTGAGAAATGTTCCACATGTACCAACAATTGTATTTACTGTTTACTATAAACCATTAATTCCAACAACAATAAAAGAGGGGCCGGGTAGTGGCACACCTTGTTGAGTGCATACGTTACAATGTGCAAGGACCCCAGTTTGAGCCACCGATCCCCACCTGTAGGGGAAAGCTTTGCAAGTGGTGAAGCAGGGCTGCAGGTGTCTCTCTGTCTCTCTCCCTCTCTGTCTCCCCTCCCTCAATTTCTGGCTGTCTCTATCCAATAAATTAAGGAAAAAGAAAGGAAATTTAAAAAAGAAAGAGAGAGAGAAAAAAAAGATTCACTCTGCCAGGAGTGGTAGAACTGATAGGGTGTGAAGCCTATGTGAATTCCTGGCAGCAAAAAGGGAACTTTAAAAAATTATTTATTTATTCCCTTTTGTTGTTTTCTTGTTGTTATTGATGTTGTCATTGTTGGACAGGACAGAGAGAAAGGAAGAGAGGAGGGGAAGACAGAGAGTGGGAGAGAAAGATAGACACCTGCAGACCTGCTTCACCGCTTGTGAAGAGACTTCCTTGCAGGTGGGGAGCCGGGGGCTTGAACCAGGATCCTTAGGCCGGTCCTTGCACTTTGCGTCATGTGTGCTTAATCTGCTGTTACCACCCGGCTCCCCAAAAGGGAACTTTTATAAGTAAATAAAAGGAAGATGAACAACTCAATTAAAAATATAGGTGACACAGTGACATAAGCTAAAGAGTACAAGGTCCTTTTAAAAAATAAATAAAAATATATGAAGGAAATATGCTGAGGCTGACCCCCTACTTTCAGGAAAGAACTGATCTTGCTGAGACAGATTGAACGAGACATGCTGAGAACAAGCAGACCCCTTGCCCATGCAGTCAGATTTACTTCTGCCTACAATGGACACACCTGACCAGAAACATCTCTAAATGGGTCATAAATCCTGTGACCCTTCCTGTGCCAGAAATAAATAGCCAAGACCCTTTTTTTTTTTTTGCCTCCAGGGTTACTGCTGGGCTCAGTGCCTGCACCATGAATCCACTGCTCATGGAGGCCACTTTCCCTCCCCCTCCCCCTTATTGTTGTAGCCTTGTGGTTATTATTGTTGTTGATGTCATTCGTTTTTGGATAGAACAGAGAGACATGGAGAGAGGAGGAGAAGACAGAAGAGGAGGAGAGAAAGACACCTGTAGACCTGCTTCACCGCCTGTGAAGTGACGCCCCTGTAGGTGGGGAGCCAGGTCCTCGAACTGGGATCCTTACACGGGTCCCTGCGCTTTGCACCACGTGCGCTTAAGCCGCTAGGCTACCGCCCGACCCCCACCAAGACCCTTTATAAGGTTCATCAGCCTGTTCCAGGGCGGGCTTCTCTCTGATCCTGGCAGGGGCTCCTCAGCCTCCCCCTCTCCCTCACTAGCTGCACTTTACAAGCTCTCCCTAGGCTACTAATTCAACCGGTCCTAAATGAACACACCTGACTCTACTTGTCTCATTTAGTGTCTCCTATTTCTAACATTTGGTGTAAAACCTGGGAGGGGCTATGGAGTGTGCCCCTCTGCTCTCATTTGTGTTTATATTTTAACAACACAGGCACATGATACTTCATAAAAGATGATATACAAGATAAAAGGTAGGGTGGGGTAGTTAGTATAACGGTTATGCAAAGAGACTCTCATGCCTGTGGCACCAAGGTCCCAGGTTCAATCCCCCTCATCACCATAAACCAGAACTGGTCAGTGTTCTGGTAAAACAAATAAACAAAACAAGCCAAAGACTACATGAACTAGTGTTCAACACTATGTGTCAGTACAGAAATGCAAACCACAGTTCTTCTTCTAGCGTTTGCCCTTCTTCTGTAGCCAGTCAACAGCGTCAGGTTGAGCCTGATGTAAAGTTTCGAGACCTCCTTTGAATCTGGAGAGGTGGCAGTCGTTGACTATGTGGGTCATAGTCTGTCTGGAGCCGCAGGGGCAGTTCGGGTCGTCTCTGGCTCCCCAGCGATGGAACATAGCGGCGCACCGGCCATGGCCTGTTCGATAGCGATTGAGGAGGGCCCAGTCATAACGTGCTAGGTCAAAGCCGGGTTGACGCTTGCAGGGGTCTGTGATGAGGTGTTTGTTCTTTACCTCAGCTGACTGCCAGCTCTGTTTCCAAGAGACTGGAACAGAGAAGTTCAGTGTAGGCGTAGGGGACCAGATTGGGTGACGAGACGTCAAGCGTTGGACAGGGTGGGCGAAGATATCCGCGTATATTGGCAGGTCCGGTCGAGCGTAGACGTGGGAAATGAACTTAGATGATGCCGCATCCCGACGAATATCTGGCGGGGCGATGTTGCTAAGAACTGGCAGCCATGGAACCGGGGTGGAACGGATGGTTCCAGAAATTATCCTCATGGAGGAATATAATTTGGAATCAACCAGGTGGACATGGGGGCTACGGAACCATACTGGGGCAGCAAACCACAGTAATGTATCACCACACACAATACATCATTGAAAGGGCAGAGGTAGATAGCATAATGGTTATGCAAAACGATTCTCATGCCTGAGGCTCTGAAGGCCCAGGTTCAATTCCCCACAGCACCATAAACCAGGACTGAGCAGTGCTCTGGTAAAAAGACACAACCAAACAATGTATCACTGAAAAATAATTAGTGTTGGTGAAGATGTGGAGCAACTTCAACCTTCAAATGCAAAAACAGTACAGCTATCTGGAAAATTTTGGTGCTTCTATAAAACCTTATACACTTAATACAGTCCAGCAATCTTCCCCTAAGCAATTACCCAAGAGAAAACTTAATGCTGAAAGAACGGTGTTATTTGTGATAACAAAAGACAAAAAAAAACCTCACACGCAACAGAAGGCTGTATTTTATTTGAATTCATTTATATGAAATTCTTAAAAAGAATGGCAACAGAAAGTGGATTAAGGGGACCGGGTACTGGGCACTGGGTTGAGCGTACATAATGCCAAGCACAAGGATGGGCTCAAGGATCTCGGTTCCAGCCTCCGGCTCCCCACCTGCAGGGGAGTCACTTCAGGTGAAGCAGGTCTGAGGTGTCTTTCTCTCCCCCTCTGTTTTTCCCTCCTCTCTCCCTTTCTCTCTGTCCTATCCAATGACAACGACAGCAACAATAACTACAATAATAAAACAAGGGCAACAAAAGGGAATAAATAAATAAATAAATAAGAAGTGAAGCAGGTCTGAGGTGTCTTTCTCTCCCCTTCTGTCTTCCCCTCCTCTCTCAATTTCTCTGTCCTATCCAACAGCAACAATGTGGGGGTGGCGTCAGGAGGGGGGGTAGTGAGGAAAATAGCTGCCAGGAGCAATGGATTTGTAGTGCAGGCACTGTGATAACTCTGGAGGCAAGATAAATACATAACAAACAAATAAATAAATAAATAAATGTAGATTAATAGCTGCATTGGGGCCAGGGATCAGGGTGAAAATTTACCACAAAAGGTACCAAGGAGTTTGGAGGAATGGAAGTTTCTAAATCTTGACTGCGGTGGTGGATATAGGATCATACATTTATCAAAACTCCTGGAGCTCTGCACTTGAATGAATTTTCTATAAAATTTAGTGAAGCTATAAAACAACAAAATGCCATACCAATTTGCATCCCACTATCACCTCTTGTTGAAGGGTCACTAAGGCTAACATGTACTTTATTTCTATAGTGACTTGTTGTTATTTATTTACATATTTAATTATTTACATATTTATTTATTCCCTTTTGTTGCCCTTGTTATTTTATTGTTGTAGTTATTACTGTTGTTGATGTCATTGTTATTGGATAGGACAGAGAGAAATGGAGAGAGGAGGGGAAGACAGAGAGGGGGAGAGAAAGATAGACACCTGCAGACCTGCTTCACCGCCTGTGAAGTGACTCCCCTGCAGGTGGGGAGCCGGGGGCTCGAACCGGGATTCTTACACAGGTCCTTGCACTTTGCACCACCTGTGCTTAACCCGCACTTAACATGACTCCCTTACATATTTATTTTTTACCAGAGCACTGCTCATCTCTCTGGCTTAAGGTGGTGCTGGGGATGAACCTGGGAGCACAAGTCTGTTTGCATAACCAGTCCCCTGCGGTGCTTACTTTTGGAACAGAACCTTGTTGTGAAACAGACTCTTTTTGAAGATGCTCAAACTCAGAATTAGGATAAAAATGACAAGAAAAAGAACGAGAGAGGGCCTGGCCATGGTGCGTCCAGCTCATCGCTCACGTTCCCATGTGCAAATACCAGGGTGGAGCGCCTGGTTACCACCTGTGGGGGACACTTCTCTCTCCTCTTTCAATTTCTCTTTATCTTACCCAATAAAATAGAAAGAAAGGAAGGGAGGGAGAAAAGAAAGAAAAGAACAAGCTACAGTGAGACCCGAGGTGAGTCAAACAAATCAACTTTAAAGGAAATGTATTAGATTTTGGACTAAAGATTTATTAACAAGGGAAAACAAATCAGAGCATCACTCTGGCACATGTGGATCAGGAGTTAAACTCAGGACCTCATGTCTAGGAAAGACTCTAGCACATCCCCCTTTGTTAAAAAAACTGTGGTAAAATAGACATAACACAAACTTGATTGTGTTTAACATAGAACTTGGTGGCTTAAATTCCATTTGGATGGGGTAAATAAAGATAGACACCTGCAGACCTGCTTCACCATTTGTGAAGTAACTCCCCTGCAGGTGTGGAGTCAGGGGCTCGAACTGGGATCCTTACACCGGTCCTTGTACTTTGCACCACTTGCGCTTAACCCGTTGAGCTACCTACCGCCTGACTCCCGATATATATATATATATATATATATATATATATATTTTTTTTTTAAGTAACTACTCAGAAAGTCTAGGAACTATCAACTACGTGGCATTCATCCTGCTCTACAAACAGATAAGTACCTAGTTTGTTCAAGTGCAAGCTTTACTGGGATTCAATTGTGTCACCAGTTAAGTCTCTATTAGCTGTCCTATGTAGGACCAGGCTAGGGACTTCACAAAGTATCTTCAACAAGTCATATTTAAAACTAAGTCTCTATGTAGTGTTGATCAGAAACTTTATGATAGTAAAAAGAAACTTATTTGTTCTCAGTAAATAATTTACTCATTTATTTATTTAGGAGATAGAGACAGACAACTGTAGCACTGCTCTATGGTTCATGAAGCTTCCAGATGGGGATGCGGTCTTGAACCAGGGTCCTTGGGTATGGTAGCAGGCACACTCTATAGGTGTACCACCAATCAGTCCCTTATTCTCAGAAAAGTAAAAATACCAATCTCCTGAGGTGCCGGGCTAGCATCTCCGGAGAAGAGACCAGGAACTTGTGGCTGAGCAGGAACGCAATGCAATGCCTTTATTGATCAGAGGCAACGCTTTTTATATCTTAGAAACCGGAAGTGGCAAGTGGGAAAAGGAAATGGCTAGGAGAGGGGGTGAAGAAAAGAGCCAAAGGTAGAAAGCTTCCATAGCAGCTGTTGCAAAGGTTCTAACCAATGGTGATGTAAATAGACCATAGCATCAAGCAATGGAGCATGGGGGGGGGGGGGGGGACTGGCTTTAAGGCCTGACACTGAGGCCATCTGATCTATGTGAATTATTCAAAAGAAACATTTATTTATTAGACAAAGACAGAGAAATTGACAGGGGGAGGGGAAGTAGAGATGGAGAGAGAAAGGGAGACACTTGCAACACTGCTTCACAGTTCATGAAACTCTCCTCCTCCAAGTGGGGACCAGGGACTTGAACCTGGGTCCTTGTGCATAGTAATGTGTCTGCTCTACCAAGTGTGCAACCACTTGGCCCCTATTTTTTTTTAATTGGGTCATTGGTTGGATATATATATATATATATAAAACCTGTTATTCATAGTTTGTTATATGATTACAATGTATAGTTCCACACCACACCCACCACCAAAGTTCTGTGTCCTCATCCTCCCAACATCCTGAAGATAACCACCATAGTTCTCACAAGTCTTAGTTTGCTTGCTTCTGTTTTGTTTGGGTTTTTTTTTTTTTGCAAGTTCATATAAATCAAATTTCTATATTCCACATATGAGTGAAACCATCTGGTAGTTGTCTTTCATCTCTTTACTTACTTTGCTAAGCATAATCACCTCCAATTCCATCCATTTTATCCCAAAGGGCACAATATCATCTTTTTTGACTGCAGAGTGGTATTCCATGGAATATGTATCCCATAACTTCTTTTTAAAAATTTTTTTATTATATTTACTTATTTTCCCTTTTGTTGCCCTTGTTGTTTTTATTGTTGCTGTTGTTATTGATGTCGTCATTGTTGGATATGACAGAGAGAAGTGGAAAGAGCAGGGGAAGCCAGAGAGGGGGAGAGAAAGACAGACACCTGCAGACTTGCTTCACCACCTGTGAAGTGACTCCCCTGTAGGTGGGGAGCCAGGGGCTCGAACCAGGATCCTTATGCCAGTCCTTGCACTTTGGGCCACGTGCACTTAACCACTGCGCTATCGCCCGACTCCCCATCCCATAACTTCTTTAGTCAGTCATCTGTGGATGGGCATTTAGGCTGCTTCCACTTTTTGGCTATTGCGAATAATGCAGCTATGAACATAGGGGTGCATATGTCCCTTTGAATTAGTGCTTGAGTATCCACTGGATAAAAGCCTATGCGTAGTATTGCTGGATCATAAGGTACTTGATTTTTATTTGTCTAAGGACTCTCTATACAGTCTTCCAAAGGGACTGTACCCACCAGCAATGTAGCAGAGTTCCCTTTTCTCCATAACTTCTCCAACACCTGTCATTTTCTGGTTTGTTGATGGAAGCCATTCTCTCAGGTGTGAGATGGTCGGTCTCTCAGTGTAGTTTGAATTTGCATTTTTCTAGTGGAGTATTTCTTCATGTGTCTGTGGGCTTTGTGTGTTTCTTCTTTAGAAAACTGTTTAGTTCTTTGGCCCACTTTTTTATTGTGTAATTTTTGCTTCTTTTGTTGATCTGTACCAATTCTATATAATTCTATATAGATGTTTGTTATCAGTCATTTGTCTGATGTACAGAGATTTTTCTCCTAAGGATAACTCAGTTGCCTGGTTATCCTTGTGTAGTTTTCTTCTGATGTGTAGAAGCTTTTTAGTTTCATGTAATACCATTTATTTACTCTTGTGTCATTTCCCATGCCTAGTGGGTTAAGTCTCCAAATATATGTTTGATATGAAGGTTCTGCAAAGTTTCACCAACATTTTCTTCTGTAGATTTTAGAGCTTCTGGTCTAATATACAGATCTTTAGTCCATTCCAATTTGACTTTTGTGTATGGTGTTAGGTCGTGGTCTAGTTTCACTTTTCTACATGTGCTACCCAATTTTCCCAGCACCATGTGTTAAAGAGAACTTTACCCCACTGAATGGTTTTAGACTCTTTGTCATATATTAGGTGATACTATGTGTGTAGGCTCATTTCAGAGTTTTTAGTTCTGCTGTACTGATCTAAGTGTCCATTTTTATTCTAGTACTATGCTAGATTACTATTGCTTTGTAATATAAACCAAAATTGGGGAGTGTGATTAACTTCATATTTTTCCTTTTTTTCTCAGAAGTGCTGTGGCAATTCATAGCCTTTTGAGGTTCCAAGCAAATTTTTGGACAAGTTGTTCAATTTGCTTAAAAATGCCACTGGAGGGCGGGGGTAGATAGCAAAAGACTGTCATGCCTGAGGCTCTGAAGTCCCAGGTTCAATCCCCAGCACCACCATAAGCCAGAGCTGAGCAGTGCTTTGGTGTTTCTATGTGTCTTTCTCTCTCTGAATCTCAAAAATAAATAAAATACTTTTTAAAAAATGCCACTGGAATTTTGATAGGAATTGCACTGAAATTGTAGACTGATTTTGGTAGAATGCTGGCCCCCCCTTTTTTTTTTTAAATAAAATAGTAAAGATATTTGTAAGAGATAGTTAGGTCTTCTCTTAAAAGGGACACAAATAAAACAACTGGTTATTACAAAAATTCTTTTTATAAATTGTTATGTATGACCACCTGTGGCCAGTAGTTTTGTATTCTTTAGGTCAGATAATAGTTCCTTGCAGTGCTTGCTAATGCTCCAGCAGAGACCCTCAGACTCTTTTTCTCCTTCCTTTATTTAGACAACAGGGAGACTGTGAGCTCTGAAGCCCAGCCCAGGGACTGAGAAGACAGTTCTGCGTCAGGTATAAAAGATGGGAGTGGTGAGGAGAGGTAAGCTGCTGCGGCACGCCCTTTTGCAAAAGTATAAATGCCTTGCTTCCACTCCTTATTTTTTGCCTTGGCATTGATAAATGCCTTATTTTTTGGATGTCATTTACAACAATATTGTTCACAAGAATATTTAGAAGGTTGACAGTAGTACTTTGGCAAAAAAAAAAAAAACTTACTATTTATAGACAAGTCATTAATCTCTAGAAGCTTTAAAAGTCTATAATTCTGCTTCCACATCAAAGAGTAATAACACTTTCAAAAGTAATACTTCTCATATCATAATCTAGTCATGTGAACTGCAGTCACAAAGTTCTGTGAAAGGGGTGAGGAGACAGCTCACCTTGATAAAACACACACCGTGCACCGTGCGTTGCCTGGGGATCCAGGTTCAAGCCCCCAACTACCACCATGGGAACATTTGCATAGGGGAAAATTCAAGAGCAGAGTAGCACTGCTTCTATAACTCTTTTCTCTTTGCCTCTCCCTCTCTTTCTCTCATTCTCTCTCTAAAGAATGAATGAATAAATAAATAAAACTGGGGATAGAGGACACATGCAGGCATAGAATCAGAGTGATAAAACTGGTGGGAAAGCAAACGAAAGTAACAAAAAGTGTCACTACCTGGATGCTGTACCAGCAAAATGGGAGCCAATGTGATAGCACCTGGATGATGAAATTCCTGAAATGTGCTGAGCTGAGCTAATTAGCAACAACTGCTAATCCATCCCAGTGCCAAGAAATGAAAGTTCAACACAATTGCAAAGTTCCTGGAGAAGACCCAGAATTTTCAAAGTTTGCCCAGTACAAACTCCATGCACAAAATCTCATTTCCAAATGAGTCTTCAAATATATCCAATAAGGAGTCAGGCGGTAGCTCAACAGCTTAAGCGCACATGGTGCAAAGTGCAAGGACCGACGTAAAGATCCCGGTTCAAGCCCCCAGCTCCCCAGCTGCAGGGGAGTCAGTTCACAAGCGGTGAAGCAGGTCTGCAGGTGTCTTACCTTTCTCTCCCCCTCTCTGTCTTCCCCATCTCTCTCCATTTCTCTCTGTCCTATTCAACAATGACGACAACAACAATTAACAACAACAATAACTACAACATAATAAATAATAAGACAACAAGGGCAACAAAAGGGAATAAATAAATATTAAAAAAAATATCCATTGATGAATGCTAGGTGCTCTTAGTCATAAGTGGGACTTTAGAAGCAAAGTAAAGGTGCTTCTGAGGGGGTGAGTGGTGGTGCACCTGGTTGAACACACACATTACCACGTTCAAGGACCTGGGCTCAAGCCCCTGGACCCCACCTGTGGGGGGGAGGAGCTTTGTGAGTGGTGAAGCATGTCTGCAGGTGTCTGTCTGTCTGTCTCTCTCTCTCCTCCCTCTTCTCAATTTCTATCTGTCCTATCAAATTGGAAAAGAAAGAAAGAAAGAGAGAAAGAAAGAAAGATGACCATGGCTGCTGGGAACAGTTGATTCATCATGCAGGTACTAAGCTCTGGTGATAACCTGGTGGAAAAAAAAAAAAAAAGGTGCAGAGTAGTTATGTTGCTGGCCTTGCAAGCATGTGGTTCCAAGGTCAATTTTATGTGCCAGAAGGATGTTCTGGCTCTGTATCCTCTCACTTTGGTTAATAAATAGTCCCTTAAAAAAATAAAAAGGAAAATACAAGGTGAAACTTTAACAATGGTCTATTGCAGAAGATCCAAGGGCTCTAACAGGGGTGGTGGTGGAGGGTGGGAAGGGGGTGGGGACCCAGCACCCTATGGTGAGTGAAGATAACAAGCTGGTGGAGAGTGTGGTGTGCTAGCACTTAATAGTGGGGAGATCTGAAACTGTATACTTGTGACAACAATGATCTTGTAAATCACTATTTCCCCCATAAAGTGATCTAAAACAATGAGCTGATATTCTCTCTCTTTTTCCCTCAGAACCTCAGGCTTGAGAGTTCAATGCTTTATCCACTGTACCACCTCCCAAACCACGGGGATTTTTTAAAAAAAAATTTTTTTATGACAAGTTCCAAACATAGTACAGGGAAGATAAAATGAATAAGAAAAAAAAAATCTTGTTATTTCCGCATTGATACCAAGACAGATGTCTCTCTCTCTCTCTTTTTTTTTTAAAGATTTAATTTATTTATTCATGAGAAATGATAGGAGAAAGAAAGAACCAGACATCACTCTGCCAGGGATTGAACTCAGGACCTCATGCTTGATAGTTCAATGCCTTATCCACTGCGCCACCTCCTGGACCACAACCCAAAATATTTCAAAGTATTAGCCAGATCACCAATCCCAGGTAGAATTTACGGCCTGAATCCAACACTAACAGTCAACATTTGAGGTATCCTCTAGAGAGAACAAGCTACGTTACTATATGTAATGTGTTAACTCAGTAGTTTAATCATCTAGTATTTAGCAAGACTGTGTAAAAATTACTACCACTGGTATTTATAGTGACATTAATATAAATGCAGAATTTTAAAGCCAACATACCTTTCTCTGTGAACATAAAACTTCTTAATGGGACAGCACCACTCAAAGCTAAATATAGGTTTGGAAAGGTATAAATATATATGTGTGTGTATAAATATATATATACTTTCAGTATGCTACTTTCTCTTACATTTTTGCTGTACCGTATTTGTCTCATAATAGGGATATATCAGGGAGTTGGTCGGTAGCACAGCGGTTAAGTGCATGTTGCGCAAAGCATAAGGACCGGCATAAGGATCCCGGTTCGAGCCCCTGGCTCCCCACCTGCAGGGGAGTTGCTTCACAGACGGTGAAGCAGGTCTGCAGGTGTCTCTCTTTCTCTCCCTCTTTCTGTCTTCCCATCCTCTCTCCATTTCTCTCTGTCCTATCCAACAACAGCGATATCAATAACAAGAACAATAACTACAGCAACAATAAAGAACATCAAGGGCAACAAAAGGGAAAATAAATAAATATAAATGAAAAAAATAGGGATATATCTTAATGGTGTGTATTCTTCCACCATTACGTCATCTCAGGTTAGTCTCTATCTTGAATGTTCTTCACTCTATGACTTAACAGTTGAAGATTAATTTAAGTATAAAAGATTGCAACAGTATTATAATGGTAAACCCAACCTTCAAATCCAGCTCAAGGACTTATCTCTTACAAGGAAACTTCTGAATTTTTTTGTCTCCTCTGCCCCAAAGTACAATCTCTTTTCTTCTTTTGAATCACCATCTTTTCCTTGAGCCTCAAGTACTCTCACTCCCACTCCCCTCTCTCTAAATGTTTTGTTTTACCTTAGTGAGAGAGAGAGACAGAGAGACAGAGAGAGAGAGGCAGGCTGAGAGAGATAGGGAGGAGCTACAGAGAAGAGACTAGAGCGCTGAACAGCTCTGGCTTATAGTGGTGCTGGGGACTGAAGCTGAGACCCCAGAGCCTCTGGCAGTGCATGAAAGCTTTTTTACTTAACCATTACGCTATCTTCCCTGCCCAGCACTTTATTTCTAACTCTTCGAAAATTACTACTGCTCTGTCACGTGTTACTTTTTATGGTAGTGTGCTATAGAAAAGCTCAAATCAAACACCGTTACTTACAGACTATTTGACCCTGGACAACTTCACTTTGAACTTCACTTACTATTATTTGGTAAAGAAGGGTTCAAACTTAGAGAAAGTTGGTTGTCATGGTGTTTGCTATGTAACACGCACTAAATTAAATGTTTTTTTTTTTCTCTCTACTCCCACCCCTCATGTGTGAATTTCTTTCATAATGGATAATTTTTATTCATTCTTGTATTCCCTTCACCCTGCCTTCTTGCTTGACTTATAGCTGGTACTCATATCTGTTAAAGTATTTTTTCAAACTGTGAAAAGACACTATCCATTTTCAAAAGGAAAAATATTTCAATACAGACATTTTAAGAAAATACTTTTCTAATAAAAGGAATTAAGCTTCCTACTTAACAACACTTCTGACAGCGGGGATAAGTAAGTGTACAGAGCAGAATTTCTGACTCATCTACATCTAGTGCATGCCAGGTAATCTTAGAGAAATAACTTGATCTGTGATTTATATTTGGTTTTGCTGGAGGAAAACAAACACAAGCAATACATAATAAACATTACAATGTATCCTTCTATGTGCTGGGATTTCTTAACTATTTCTGTGAAGAACTGTTCCTGCCAGGACAGTCACATCTGCGGATGGGGCTTATTCCTTTGAATTAAGATAAGTTCCAAACATTATACTAAATGAAAGAAGTCTGCCACAAAGGACCACATACCCTAGGATTCCATTTATCAGAAACGTCCATAGCAAGCAAATCCATAGAGATCAAACATAAATTAGTGGTAACCAGGGACTGGGGCGGCCAGCGTGACAAGAAAAGGTCTAACAGGGTTTCCTCTTTGGGATGTATATGTGAGGAAAATGCTCTGAATTGTTATGGTGGTGATGGCTGCACTACTTTTGTCAGTATAGTAAAAATAAATAAAAACTGAATATGGAATTTATATATATATATATATATATATATATGAGTTGTTGATTTTTTATGCCAATAGGATTTTATTTTTTATTTATTTATTTTTAAAATTTTATTTATTTTCCTCTTTGTTGCCCTTGTCGTTTTTATTGTTGTTGTAGGTATTATTGTTGTTGTTGATGTAGTCATTGGACAGGACAGAGAGAAATGGAGAGAGGAGGGGAAGACAGAGAGAGGGAGAGAAAGACAGACACCTGCAGACCTGCTTCACCGCCTGTGAAGTGATTCCCCTGCAGGTGGGGAGCCGGGGGCTCGAACCGGGATCCTTGTGCTTTGCGCCACGTGTGCTTAACCTGCTGCGCTACAGGCTTTTATTTTTACAATGACATTTACAAAACAGCTACCTGAATAGGGACCAGTTGCCTACCTACGTCTGTCTGTCTGCCAAAGTACGTGCTACAAAACCAGAAAGGCCGTAAGTGGAGAAAGTATGTGGACTAGCTGGGTTTTCCCGCAGAGAGGCAGCAGCAAGTTGGGGGGGGGGGTGATGGTGAGGACAGGTGCCCCCGGGCTCCTACCCCACCCCCACCCCGCGTCCCCTCGCCTTTTTGCTTCAGTTCGCTCGAGTGATCGTGGGGGCGAGTCTGGATCAGCCTCAAAAACCCGCCCCGGAGTTCACCCCTGGAGGGACCCTCAACAGGGTCCGTCCGCGCTCCCACCTGCCTCATTACCTGTAGGGACCAATGGCCGCTGGGGCTTTCGTGGTGCTGATCACTCTTCTGACCAGGGACGACATAGTTCACGTCTTTTTTTTTTTTTTTTTTTTGCAGCGGCCTTTGGGAAAACAGAACTGCACACGAGCGCCGCACGCACCTCTCCGGGCAACCCCGGACCCGCGGGTAAAGAACTCCCCGGCGGCTGCGCTCGGCATTCTGGGAGTTGTAGTCTCCGTGCGACTCCCGGCCACGTGGAGGCTGGAGTCTCTGGCGCATGCGCTCCCCGGCTCACGCGTGTATGCTTGCAGCTTTGGTTGATTCACATCTTAGGGGAGCACCGCATCCAACCTCAGGGCGTGTGGCAGGTAGGATTTGAGGGGCTGGAGTCTGCGGGGGTCTGCAAGGTAGGGAGAACTGTATAATGGCGGCTTCCCCTAGGTCCCTCCCCGTGTTCTGTCCCTGGGACCCCTGGGACCTCTGTCCTGACAGATGGGCCTGGGCCCCTCTTCCTAGCCCCGCACCCTCTTCGGCCTCTGCTCTCCAACCCTTGGGCTCCTTCATTTCCCAGGTGCAGGCCGTCTTGGCAGTGGGCATGCATCACCCTTCTGCTTCACTGAGAGGTCATTCGGGGGAGCTGGCTGAGATCTGGGCGTGTCCCCTCCCGTGCCTCGGTTGTCGCCCTCTCTGGGGTCCTCCTCGCGCGTCCCGACCCTCTTCTGTCTGAACCGACCCCGAGTGAGTGGGGTCTTGAAGTGTGACCTTGATCCAGCAAAGGACTCCGGCGCTCGCCTTTAGGCTGAGAGTTAATGCTGTGTCAGAAATGCATCGCTCTTAACCTTTACGCGTGCGTGTGTCCACTTAATCAATAAAAAAAAATACAGTTTTCTTGAACCCTGTGCTCTGTGCAGGACACTCTCCTGCAGACGAAGACGATCCCTATCCTACCAGCTTCTAAAGTATTATAAGAAAATCTGTTTACGCACCTCCCCCACTCCATTTTATCCTGTGTGCTGTGAAGAACTTTTTTGCTGTCTTACTTCCGGCTCCTTGAGTTATAACTTTGGTTTAGGGCAGCATGGAATTACAAAATATTTCCCAGTTTGGCTTTTGGATATAAGTTGCCTCTCATCCTACTTAATTTATAATTTTTCCTCCCAGAAATGTCTAATGCAAAAGAAAGAAAGCATGCTAAGAAAATGAGGAACCAACCCACCAATGTGACATTATCCTCCGGCTTTGTGGCTGACAGAAGTGGCAAGCATCATAATCGAGGCGGAAAGCCTTTCCAGACTCAAAAATCAGGTTAGATACATATCAAGTGCTCTGTACCTGGCATCAAATTTCTTCTGTCAGCATCTTTTGATAGTTAACCAAATAGTAAGTGAGTTAGGGACCCGGGCAGTGGCGCACCCAGTTAGTTAACCGCACTTAGTAAGTGGGTTAAATTTAAAATATGTATGTGAACCTCATTATTTGTAAATGTTGTATTTACAAATTCACCTAGTCCCTAGTGTTTATTTATTTTTAATCAGAGCACTGCTTAGGTCTGACTTAATGAGGATTGAATTTGGGATTTCTGGTGTTTTAGGCATGAAAGACTTTGCATAACCATTATGCTACCTCTCCACCTTGTTTGATTTATTTATTTATTTATTTAATGTAGCATGGGGAATGAACCCAGGGTCTCTTACATGCTGACTGACCTCCCCAGCCGAATTTTCTGTATTTAGAGATGGAGAGGGAGATACCAAATCACTGCTCCACCATCCATGAGGTCCCTTTGAGGTTCTCCGATATGGTACCTGGATTAAACCCAGGGCCTCACACACGACAAAGCTTTACCAATTGAACTGTCTCCTAATGCTGAAAGCTTATTTGAAATACTGAAATAATCATTGTGACTATTTAAAGCTGATGTTTTATTTCACTATCTTATCAGTTATTAAATTTATTAAAAGTGCTCTTATTTCCTTAAAGAAATAGAAAGGTCTTATCCTATTCACTGATATTGAACTCTCAGAAGTTGATTGGAAGGTGTTAGTTGCTCACTGGGCAGCAATAGAAAATGCCAGATTTGGGGGGGGGTAAGAAAATGAAGACAATAAGCAGGTGATTAAAAAAATGGGGGAAAGGATTTGGAGAACAGAGGGCAGGGCATGGGAAGTGATTTAGCCTCTTGAGCCCTGCGTGAGGCCCTGAGTGTGATGCTGAGCACCACATGGGAGTAGCAGAAACAGAACCAAGACGATGCCAGGGGTTATAGAGCAGTAGTTTGTTGTCTCTAGTCGCTGCCCTCACTTATTTTTGAAAATCAAAAGATTGGACCAGGGAGGCAACTCAGTAGTATTATGTATGTGTGTGAGGTCCTGGGTTTAATCTAGGTACCGTATAGGAGAACCTCAGATAGGAGCAAAGGGTCCTGGTTGCAACCTCATTTAAAAAACAAAAACAAAAAAAAAGAAGGAAGCAACCAAACGGGGCTTCTGATTAAGCTATTGATTGACATTTGTAAGCTCTGAATTCATACCCCAATAATCCATATCTTTTTTTTTTAAGTATTTAGACATTTTTTTAATTATTTATTTATTCCCTTTTGTTGCCATTGCTGTATTGTAGTTATTGTTATTGATGTTGTCATTGTTGGATAGGACAGAGAGAAACGGAGAGAGGAGGGGAAGACAGAGAGGGGGAGAGAAAGACAGACACCTGCAGACTTGCTTCACCGTCTGTGAAGTGACTCCCCTGCATGTGGGGAGCCGGGGGCTCGAACCAGGATCCTCATGCTAGTCCTTGGGCTTTGCGCCACCTGTGCTTAACCCACTACGCTACCGCCCGACTCCCAGTAATCCATATCTTATATCTTATTGAAAACCTTACAAGAGCAAATGTGATTATAGGGGCATGATAATAATTAACACTGCAATGGAAAGAAGCAGGAACATTGCTAATTGTTTTAAATATTTATTTACTGGACAGAGACAGCCAGAAATTGAGAGGGAAGGGAGTGATAGAGAGGGAGAGAGATAGACACCTGCAACACTGCTTCACCACTTATGACCTTTCCCCCTGCAGGTGGAGATGGGGCTTGAACATGGGTCCTTGTGCATTGTAGCATGTGTGTTCAACCAAGTGTACCACCACTTGCCCCCCCCCCCCCCCATTGCTTATTTTCTGCTGATTTCACAGATAAGGATTTTCTTTAAAGCTGAATGGTGTAAATTGCCCCGGATTTTTCTTTTATTTCTTAAAGTTAGCATAGTGATCCTCAAATTGAAAGACCCGAGTGTACAAAATCATGTGAATTGCACTGTTTTAGAGAACTTAGATTTAAGTTTTTTTAAATGTTTTTTTTTTTTTTGCCACCAGGGCTGTGCAGGTACTTTGCGCCTGTACAATTTCACCAATCCTATAGAACTCTTCATCAAATAAATAAGTTTTAGATAGAGGGTGAGAGACAGTTGGGGCGGGAGACAGAGAATGAGGAGAGAGCTACCGGCGGCGCTGTGGCTGCCTCACTGCTTGGGCAACTTTCCTATTGGATGTAGCTCCCACGTGGCAGCTGGGGCCTCCGGCTAGGTTCTTATTCAATGGAAAATGCATTTTGCTGTGTCATTGAGCCAAAGATGGCCCGTGGAACTTAGACTTTAAATCTAGGTTGCACTGTTTTACATGGAGAATATTTCCCTGGTATTTTTCTCTGTTTTTTTTTTTTTTTTTTTTTCCCTATTATGCTACCCCACTGCCTGTGTGACCTTGGGCAAGTTAATTTATAGCCCTCCCTGAGATCCTGCATCTTTAAAGGGAAGCTAATAGTAGCATCTTACAAGGTGGCTTTAGGAGTAAAAAACACATCAATGGGGAGTCGGGTGGTAGCGCAGCCGGTTAAGTGCGCGTGGAGCAAAGCTTAAGGACTGGCGTAAGGATCCCGGTTCGAGCCTGGGCTCCCCACCTACAGGGGAGTTGTTCCACAGGCGGTGAAGCAGGTCTGTAGGTGTCTGTCTTTCTCTCCCCCCTCTGTCTTCCCCTCCTCTCCATTTCTCTCTGTCCTATCCAACAACAACAATAAAAACTACAACAATAAAACAACAAGGGCAACAAAAGGAAATAAAATTAAAAAAAACTCATCACTGTTTTCATCTGACAGTGAATTCTTTACCAGTATTCTTATCTCTAATGAGGTGACATTTTTCTTTTTTTTTCTTTTTCCTCAAAATTATCCTAGAGTCTCATTCTGGATCTTGGCGACAGCGGCAAACCAAAATGACCCACCATTCGTCCCCTGGTGCAAATGAGCAGTCTTCCTCCAACATCATGTTTAAAAAGAAGGGAGGATGGAAAGCTGGTCCTGAAGGTGCTTCTCAGGAGATTCCAAAGTATATAACTGGTAGGTATTTATATAGAAGTAAACTCCTTGCTTTCTGTGCAGCCAGATTTCTCACGATTTCTAGCGCTGTCTGTGCTGTCTTGACCTGGTCATCCTACCTACCTCATGTCTCCTCCTTTTCACTCTCTAGTTTTAGCTGTCTCATCTCTGGCGTGGGCTCTGGTTACAGTTTCCTTGACCCCTATTGCTTTCCCTTCAGTTTCTCTCCTTTTTCTTACAAATCCTTGTCAACTGTTGTCTTTATCTTAAAATATCTTTGCTCTCTGCCCCCTTTTAAATATTAAATGCTGCCCCACTTTGTCAGCCTAGTATTATCCAAAGATAAAAACTAAATTTAACACTGAGAACAATCAAGACTTACAATGAAAAAGGACCCAGGTTCAAGCACCCAGTCCTCACATGCAGGGAGAAGCTTCAGAAGCTGTGAAGCAGTGCTGTCTGTAGGTCTCCCTCTCTCTCCATCTCCCCTTTCCCAATCTGTTTCTGTCAAATAAATAAATAAAAGTTAGAAAAGAAAGCCTAGCATCATATGTCAGGAAAGTCATGACATATTTTCATGACTTTATTTATTTTAATAAGCAAACAGGTATTTTAAAAATAAATTTCCTTACACTGCTAGTTTTCCATTTCTTTTTTCTAACAAAAATGCTTAGAATAAGGAAAACTGCTACCTCTTTCTGGGCCATCTCTTGTAACCGTCTTGGAAGACGTTTGACATTGATGTATACAGATGTATGTCATGACTTTCCCAACAACCATTTTAAAAAAGTATATATCTTTATGTCCTTAAAAGAAAGAATGAGAGGGCTGGGGAAACAACATAATGGCTATGCAGAAGACTTTCTTGCCCAGGTTCAATCCCCACCAACACTACACAGCAGAAGTGAGCAGTGAGTGCTCTAGTCTCTCACCCACTCTGGCTCCGTGTATGCTTCGTTAAAATAAATAAATAAAGTATTAAAAAGGGGACACACACACACACACACACACACACACACACACACACCAGACAGAGCATTGCTCAGCTCTGGCATATGGTGATGTTGGGAGTGGAACTGGGGCCTCAGGCATACAAGTCCTGTACTCTTAACTGTCCTGTACTCCCCAGGCATACAAACAGGTTTATTTTTTTAGTAAAGGACTATATTAATATATATATTAGTATAATCACAACATTTAAAAGCATAATAATTACATACGGAAAAAAAAAACAACTCGACAGTGCTTTTGATTCCAAGCGGGTTTTTGTTCCTTACTATTTTCTGCTTTTTTGCCAAATATGTGGACATTACTCTATTTTTATTTTAATGAAAGAGATATGGTGGGGGGCATACTCTTAGCAGTTTTCTTTACCAAAAATATGCTTAAAAAAAAAGGTAAATGATAAATAAATGAGGAACTTAACCAAAATTCTCTAAGAATTCATGAAAAGATCAGAAGGCCCACATAAGGTGTGCATGTGAAATACAGAGATATATGGGGGTTGGGGGTATAGACCTGTGTTACACCCCCTCCCCTCCATCTAGACAGTATAAGGCCTGAAAGGGCCTGTTGACAAATATTTAGAGAAATATTTAAAAGTCTACCCCGTCCCTTGTTTTTTTAAGTTGACCCTGGTTCACTATTTATTTTGCTCTGCTCTTTCTTTTCTTTCTTTCTTTCTTTCTTTCTTTCTTTCTTTCTTTCTTTCTTTCTTTCTTTCTTTCTGCCCAAGACTAGCATTTTAACCGCTGTGTTACCTTTTGGGCTGCTAAATAAGTATGTCTTTCAAAAAATGTCTTTAAAAAATATTTGTAAACTTGCCATTAGCTTTTTCTTTTCCAATTAGGAAGGCCACACCGAATCCTTGTAGAACACTTGAAAAATAGTGAATATGAAGATAGTGTCAGAATTTTATAGCATCGAACCCCCGGCTCCCCACCTGCAGGGGAGTCGCTTCACAGGCAGTGAAGCAGGTCTGCGGGTGTCTTTCTCTCCCCTTCTCTGTCTTCCCCTCTTCTCTCCATTTGTCTCTGTCCTATCCAACAACAACGACATCAATAACCACAACAAGGGCAGCAAAAGGGAAAATAAAATAAATATTAAAAAAAGAATTTTGTAGCAATGAAATAGCCACTTTTGGTGTTAAATCTAACAGTTGTGGGTGACTTGTAAGCTTATGTACTTCAAATCTGCTTTTCTTCTAAATAATCCATTTCATTCAAGGCTTTTTTGAGCTATTTTTTAAAACATTTTTTTTTTAAATTATATTTATTTATTGGACAGAGATAGCCAGAAACTGAGAGGGAGGGAAGGGTGTGATAGCGAAGGAGAGAGACAGAGAGACACCCGCAGCACTGCTTTGCCACTCACAAAACTTTCCCCCTGCAGGAGGGGACTGGGGGCTTGAACCCAGGTCCTTGCACATTGCAACATGTGCGCTCAACCGGGTGTGCCACCACCCAGCCCTTAAACTTTAAAAAAAAATTTTTATTGAAGTATCATTGCACTGTAACATAGGTTCAGATGGTGCATTATTAAGCCAGTCCCTCTGCATCCCACAATGACCTTGGGTCCATACTCCCAGAGGGATAAAGAATGGGAACGCTATCAGGGAAGGGGATGGGATATGGAGTTCTGGTAGTGCGAATTGTGTGGCGTTGTATCCCTCTTATCCTACGGTTTTGTTAATGTCTCCTTTTTAAAATAAATTATATATAAACATATATGCCATGCACGCAACTCAGGTTTGATCCCCGATGGAGCTGAAAGAAGCTTCAGTGCTTCAGTGCTGTGATCTTGCTGCTTCTGCCTTTATCCCCCTCTCTGTATCTGAAAAAGTTAGCCCAGAGCAATGAAGCCCAGTGAAGACTGAAGAAACAGTTGGCATATGTGTACCATTTGTGAGACTTGTCTTTTCAACATGAGTCTATTTTCTTTCTACAGCTAATACTTTTGCTCAAGCTCGAGCTGCTGAAATCAGTGCTATGTTGAAAGCAGTGACCCAGAAGTCTTCTAATTCACTGGTCTTCCAGACTCTGCCACGGCACATGAGACGAAGAGCCATGAGCCACAATGTCAAACGTCTTCCAAGACGGTTACAAGAGATGGCCCAGAAAGAGGTAGCAGTTTCCCTTATTCTAAGCATTTTTATTAGTAAAAAGAAATGGAGAACTAGCAATGTAAGGAAATTTATTTTTAAAATATTCGTTTGCGTATTAAAATAAATAATAAGTCAGCAGAGAGAGAGCCAACCAGAGCATCACACTGACACATATTGGTGGCGCTTAAATTTGGGACTTGATGCTTGCGAGTTGATGGCTTTAGCCACTGTGCCATTGCTGGCCATGCCCTAATCAGATTTCTTAGATTGAAAACCAAAAAACAGCATGTTCATTTTGCATAATTGTTGGCTTAATCATTATTATTCTTTTTCCTGTTCTCCAAGTAAATGAAACTATTGGCTGTTATAGCTGCTATTAAATATAGCATTTGGAATCCCTTTCTTACTTAGTTAATTGCTTGAATTCTTTTTTTTATTTTAATTTTTTTAAATATTTACTTATTCATTTCCCCTTTTTGTTGCCTTTGCTGTTTTCATTGTTGTAATTGCTTGAATTCTTAACATTCAATCTTGTTTCGTGATAGAATAAACAAGTCTGTCTCCTTGAAAATATAGGCAGAGAAAGCAGTTCATCAGAAAAAGGAACATTCAAAAAATAAATGCCATAAAGCTCGAAGATGTCACATAAACCGGACGCTGGAATTTAACCGCAGACAGAAAAAGAACATATGGTTAGAAACACATATCTGGCATGCCAAAAGGTTTCACATGATTAAGAAGTGGGGCTACTGCCTGGGGGAGAGGCCAACAGTCAAGAGCCACAGAGCTTGCTATAGGGCCATGACCAATGGATGTCTTCTTCAGGTATGTTTTCCTAGTTGACTTTATCCATTTTTAAATTTGATGCTGGGGAAAGGATGCAGGACCTTGTGCATGTATGCTACATACCACTGTGCTGCCTCCCCTGCTTGCTGTTTTATTAATCTTTATTTCATGTAGAATAGCTTTTGTAAGTTAATTTATGATTTTTAAATTTTTTGTTAATATTTATTTATTCCTTTTTGTTGCCATTGTTGTAGTTATTATTGTTGTTATTAATGTCATTGTTGTTTTATAGAACAGAGAGAAATCGAGAGAGGAGGGGAAGACGAGAGAGGGAGAGAAAGACATCTGCAGACCTCCCTCACCGCCAGTGAAGCGACTCCCTTGTAGGTGGGGAGCCGGGGGCTCGAACCTGGATCCTTAGCCGGGTCTTGCACTTTGCGCCACCTGTGCCTAACCCACTGCGCTACTGCCCAATTCCCGATTTTTAAATTTTTTATTGATTTCATTAATGGCAGAAAAAAGAAAGGGACACCCCAGAGCATCAATTCTGGCATGTTGCTGTGCCTGGGAACTCAGGACTCAGACTAAGTCTAGATAGAGGTTTACCACTGTGTCTCCTGGGCCATGATAATTTTTTTTTTTTCTATTTTATTTGCTAGGACAGAGAAATTGAGGGAGGAGAGAGGTGAGAAAGATTGACAGCTACATACCTGCTTCACTGCTTGTGAAATGTCCCCCCTTGCAGGAAGGAAGTGAGGACTCACTGTGCATGGTAGTTTGGGTACTCAACTAGGCGCACCACTGACTGGCCCTGATGATATGTGACTTTTAAAGATTTGATTTAATGAGAGAGAGAGAGAGAGAGAGAATGAGAGAGAACCCAAAACATCATTCGCGGATGTGGTCCTAGGAATTGCTGGAATACACAGTATATATATATTTTTAATTATCTTTATTTGTTGGATAGAGATGGTCAGAAATTGAGAGGGAAAGGGGAGATAGGAAGAGAGACAGGGAGACATACCTGCAGCACTGCTTCACCACTTGCAAAACTTTCCCCCTATAGGTGGGGACTGGGGGCTCAAACCTGGGTCCTGTGCACTGTAACATAAGTGTTCAACCAGGTGTGCCACCACCCTGCTTATGTGTGCTTATTTTGAGGCATTCCCACACTACAGAAAGGCTACATCATTTTGTGTCCCCACCAGCAATGCACAAGGTTCCATATCCTCACCAACATTTGTTATTTGAGGCTTAAAAAAAAAAAAAATATATATATATATATATATATATATATATATATCTTTTTAATTAGGTAGATTTGGAGGAGGCATAATCCTTTGCTTAGAGGCAATAGTTTCATACCCTACATATGAACACACATTTTTTCTCCTGAAAAGTACGACCCTAATGTACATATTTAAAATGCAAATTCGCTTTGACTTTACTCAGACTGGCTTAATATTTGCTAATGTAGGAGAAATATATAGGCCTCAGATTTTTGGCTTATGAAATAACTTTAATAATGTAGTCTATGCCTGTAACTGCCAGAAGTTTCTCTGGTGTAGTTTTTCCAGTTTCCACCCACACTATTTTCTAAATATTTAATTGCTGCACTTTTCTTTGCACAGGACTTATCCTACTATTGTTGCTTGGAGTTGAAAGGCAAAGAAGAAGAAATACTAAAGGCACTTTCTCCCATGTGTAGCATAGACACAGGTAAATTGTTTCAAAGCCAAGTTGCATTTCAGTCTTTGCACACTTAGGCATACTTAATGTCTGCTGCCAGGGTGCATGTGAGTGTCTTGAGTTCATGTGTGTTAGTCCATCACCCCCCAACCCTCCAGCACTGCTCAGCTCTGGCTTACAGTGGTGTGGGTGATTGAAGCTGAGACTTTGTAGCCTCAGCTATGAGAGTCTGTCTGCATAACCATTGTGCTATCTACCCCAGCCTTTGTGTTAGTGATTTTGAATGAGTATGCTTCTGTAAGGAAAACTGGGGTGATTTTTAAAGTAATTCTGACATTGTCAGGTGTAAAATGAGAGAACCATTGTTCCAGTGGCATGAATTTAGACAGAATGAAACTAAAATCTCACTAAGCCATTCATTTCAATTAATATTTACTGAGAACTTAACTATGTGGCAGGCTTGGATTTAGGTAATGATCAAAACTTTGATTTTCATCTCTCATGGGGACAGATATTATGTCATGGTATGGTTATAGGCAAGATAATGCTGCAGTCTCAAGAACTGGAATAATGGGTTTTATTTTTGTTTATGTCAGGATTGACTTTTGCTGCAGTTCAGTGTTTGTCTGGAAGGCGTCAAGGTAGTCTCATGCTTTACCGGGCACATAAATACCCCAGAGCAATGTTGGGCCCTGTAACATTTATTTGGAAGTCTGAGGGGACACTTGGGGACAATTCTGAGAGCAGGCAGTTGTGGATCTGGCTTCATCCAACTCTGAAACAGGTAAGATTTTTACTTGTTTGTTTGTTGGGGAGAGAATGAGAGAACCAGGGCATCACTCTGGCATACGTGATGTCCGGGGTCAAACTTGGGACCTCATGTCTATGAATTAAACATGTTATACACTGCTACCTCCTGGGCCACTTTGTCCATTACTTTTTTTTTTTTTCTCTCATTTATTTTTAAAAAGGAGCCATTGACAAAACCATAGGATAAGAGGGGTACAACTCCACACAATTCCCACCATAAGAACTCCATATCCCATCCCCTCCTCTGATAGCTTTCCTATTCTTTATCCCTCTGAGAGTATGGACCCAAGGTCATTGTGGGGTGCAGAAGGTGGAAGGTCTGGCTTCTGTAATTGCTTCCCCACTGAACATGGGCGTTGACAGGTCGATCCGTACTCCCAGCCTGTCTCTCTCTTTCCCTAGTGGTGCGGGGCTCTGGGGAAGCAGAGCTCCAGGACACATTGGTGGGGTTGTCTGTCCAGTGAAGTCTGGTTGGCATCATGCTAGCATCTGGAACCTGGTGGCTAAAAAGAGTTAATATGTAAAGCCAAACAAATTGTTGACTAATCATGATCCTAAAAGGCTGGAATAATGCAGATGAAGGGGGAGGTCCTCCGTTTATAGATAGCTAGTAGGCATATTTTAGTTATATTCTAAAGGGCCTGTGTCTATACTAGTTTTTTGTTTTGTTTTTTCCCCTGAGCCTGAAATCTGTTATGCAGGTGGATCCAGGTTATTGTCTGGGGAGATGATGTCATGGCTGGAAAAAGGACCAGAAAGCTGAATCAGGGAAGAGAGTAGCTCCCAAATATGGGAAAGGTGTATAAATATTGTTAACTATAAACCCCATTGATTTGATGTGATGTGGGGCCCATATTCAGCTTAGGAGCCTATGTGACCTCTGCATCCTTGTATATCTGAGCTCACATTCTGTGGTTATGAGTAGGTACGTTCCAAGATGCCCCAATTTCAGGACCCATCTTCCTCAGGTGTAGCATAGAGTATATTGTCCATCCTCCCTTTGGAGGATGGAACATTCTCTACCATTGTTGATCCAAGTTGAGGGCAAGGTCCTATGGGGTCCCACAAAGGGATCTATTGTGTTGCTCCTGATAGAGATGACCAGTAACAATGGAGAGAGGGATTTATTGGAGGTCTAGGCCCATCATGTCTGTTTGGGAATCTCAGGACTCCCTGACTAGGGCCCCAGCTGTGGTCTCCATTACTTCTACTGCATTCTTGATCACTGTTAGAAATCAGTACAGTAGAAAATTAAATAATATGAAAAATTGATAGCTGTATATTTATAAGTTGTAACCTGTAAATTATAGTTGTCAAGTGAAACTTTGAATTCTTTCCTACCAGGCCTTCACCACTCTAGGCTCTTTTTCAGACAGAGATAGAGAGCAACCTCAGTACTAGTATTTTTTCCTGTGTTTGTATGTGTAGGGTGGGACTGTTGAGTCTCATGCACGGCAAAAAGTAGTACACAAAATAGCAGTGGCTGTTTGGCTTGTTCTGAGGCATTTTGTCCTTTCCAACAAGGATCCAACCTGGAGCACCATTTAAGTATGCCATGTAATGCGTTCTTGAGCTGCTACTCCATCTTCCTAAATAAATAAATATTGTTGTAAAAATACATTATTATGGATCAGAGTTATGAGTAAAGATTTTAAAAATACAAATTACTCAAGTAATTTCTCATCTTCATAAAGGCTCAACAAATACTTAGAGACCAGTGAACCAACTCAGATTATAGAAATGTTTGTCTAAAAGCAACATTTCAAGTCATTGCCTTTTTTTTTTTTTAAGCAAGATTTTAAATAGAGATAGAGATAAAAAACAGCCTTGGGCAAATGATTTGAAATGTTGCTTTTAGACAATCACTTCCACTGTATCTGAGTTGGTTCACTGGTCTCTAGGTGTTTGTTGAACCTATTTGAAGATGAAAAATTATTTTGGAGTAATTTGTATTTTTAAAATCTTTTCATAATTCTGATTCGTAATAATGTAATATAAAACAATATTTATTTGGGATAGAGACAGAAACTGAGCGGGATGGGGAAGGTAGAGAGAGAGACAGAGAGGGAGAGAGGGAGACCTGCAGCATTGTTTCACTGCTTTTGAAGCTTTCCCTGTAGGTAGGGACTGGGAGCTTGAACCTGGGTCCCTTGTCACCATATGTGCATTCAGCCAGGACTGTCACTAGCTGGCCCCAATTTGTATTTTATTTATTTTTCTTTCTATTTTTATTAAGTGGGACAGAGAAATTGAGAGAGGTGGGAGGGAGAGAGAGAGAAAGAGGGAGAAAGAGAGGCCTCCTGTAGGTGGGGAGTAGGGGTTTGAACCCTTGGTCCTTGCACATGGTAATGTGTGTGCTTAACTGGGTATGCTACCACCTGGTTCCCCCTCCCCTTTTTTTTATTCTTTTTTAATAAGAGCTCTGATCAGCACTGTCTTATGATGCTGTGGGGGATTGAACCTGGGACTTTGAAACCTCAGGCATGAAAGTCTCTTTGCATAACCATTATGCTATTTACTCCCTCTCCACACTTTGTATTTTTAATACTGTATTTAGCTCAGCTTTTTTCTTTTAATATACTCATTAATTTCATACAGCAGACTGTAATTTTCCACTTTAAATTGTTTTATATTTTGACCAGAACTGCAGTGGCAGAACTTTCATTAATCTCTGATATCTAGAGGTTCCATTTTGGTTTATGTGTTGTGTACTACTCAGAAAACACTTTTGATGATGGTGAGTTTAGCTTAATTTATGAAGGGACACAGATGTGAGGTTCTAAAGAGGAATTAACAGATTAAATCAGCACAGGCTTATAATGTCTTCAGAGCGTGAGCTTTGCCATTACATGTGTCCTGGTTAGAGCCATGGACTGGGTCAGCTTCAGTGCTATGGTCTGTCAGTCTCTGTCTAACTGAAAAAGCAATGTGGGAATAGTGAAGTCATGCATGTGTGAGGCCTCAGCACTGCAGTAAAGAAATAAATAAATACATAAACTGTAGTAGATTACCAATTCTAGAATTTTAAAGTAAAACGTTTAAATATATCCCTAGGATATCTTAGAGGAAATAAAAGTCACGTGCCAGTGTACACAACACATGGAATCAACTGTCTGCATTCAGGATCCCCTTCTGATACCACCCCAGGAAGGAAACCAAAGTGAACTGCCTGATGAGAAAACTGGCAAGAAAAGGAAATGGAAAGACGATGGAGAAAATGCTAAGCCAATTAAAAAACTGTGCGGGGATGGAACTAGAGATCCACACCAGCCATATTCTTGGACCTCTCCGACCACAGGAATTATAATCAGGTGCAAAGGATGACCGTGCTTGGAAAATGTCTGGTGAAGGCGTGCTCGCTCTGTTATTGCCAGTAACACAGATGTCGCGTATGTTAGAAGTTTCTGTTTTAAGACCTTTTACTCTCTTCCAGTGATCTGACAATGGAGATGAACAGGTTCCGGCTGATTGGACCACTTTCCCATTCCATCCTAACCGAGGCACTAAAGGCTGCTTCTGCTCACGCCGTAAGCATCAGTACCGCTATAATGTTTTGTCTTAGTCATACATCTTCAGCACATTTGTGAAGCCTTATACACAGTGTGGCAACGTGGATTCATGGCCTGTAGGTGTTTTCTCCCCTGTTGTTGCGTATCGCACAAGACTTTAACATCTTTACTTTACTTTACTTTACTTCTCTTTGAACTACAAAGCTAGGTGAATGTAGTAACGTAAACCAACTTAAATCTACTCTATAGGCATGGAATAGGTAGACCCTAACATCCCTGAAAGTGCATGACATTTTTTGAATGACAGGAGAGAGAGCCAGAGCATCACTCTGACACGGGTTATTGTGGTG
Source organism: Erinaceus europaeus (assembly GCF_950295315.1). Classification (NCBI taxonomy): domain Eukaryota; kingdom Metazoa; phylum Chordata; class Mammalia; order Eulipotyphla; family Erinaceidae; genus Erinaceus; species Erinaceus europaeus. The sequence goes on from NC_080169.1 coordinate 18,648,545, forward strand.
GTTGAACTGGGGACTTCATGCTTGAGAGTCTGAGGCTTGTGCACTACTTCCCAGGCCAAGAGAATTTTTTTTTTTGGATGCATATTCAAAATATTTGAATAGTCTGACTCCTGAAAATGTTAAGGACACTATGTCCACTATATCTTAGCTTCTGCCCAACAGAACTTTTTGTGAGGATGATGTATCTTTTTGTCCAATAGCCACATGTGTCTACTGAGCTCTGAAAATGTGACTATTGTGACTAACAAAGTAGATTTATACCTTTAAGCTTAATTAATGAAAAATTGTATTTTACAAAAACAAGGGGCTGGGTGGTGGCACACCTGGTAGAGGGTACATGCTACTATGTGTAAGAACCCAGGTTTAAGCCTCCGGTTTCCACTTACAAGGGGACAGCTTCACAAGTGGTGAACCATTGCTACACGTCTCTATCTCTCTCTCTCTCTTTATAGGACTGACTTTTTTATTATTATTATTTTTTTTAATTTATTATTGGATAGAGACAGAGAAGTTGAGAGGAAAGGGAAAGGTAGAGAGGGAAAGAGACTGAGAGAGACCTGCAGACCTGCTTTACCTCTTGGGAAGCTTTCCTCCTACAGCTGGGGACCAGGGGCTTGAACCTGGGTCCTTGTGCACTATAATGTGTGTGCTTAACCAGGTGTGCTACCACCTGGCCCCTCTCTATTTCCCTTTTCCCTTGGTGACCCCCTCCCAAATTTAATTTAAAATAAATTTACTTCATATGAGTAAAGAGAGTTTCATATAGGGCCAAGTGGCAGCGCACCTGGTTGAGTGCGCATGTTACAGTGCACAAGGACCCAGGTTCAAGCCCCCAGTCTCCACCTGCAAGGGTCTGTCTCTCCCTCTCTATCACCACCTTCCCTCTTGATTTCTGGCTGTCTCTATCCAGTAAATAAAATTAAGATAATTAAAGAAAATAAAAAATAAATTAAACAAAAGAAAGTTTGGTGTTAGAGGTGCTACCCAAGTTTCTGGGTGATAAAGGGCATTTTTGTTACAGCTTACTACTTTTTTTTTTCTTTTTTATTTAAGAAAGGATTAATTAACAAAACCATAGGGTAGGAGGGGTACAACTCCACACAATTCCCACCACCCAGTCTCCATAACCCACCCCCTCCCCTGATAGCTTTCCCATTCTCTATCCCTCTGGGAGCATGGACCCAGGGTCATTGTGGGTTGCAGAAGGTAGAAGGTCTGGCTTCTGTAATTGCTTCCCCGCTGAACTCGGGCGTTGACTGGTCGGTCCATACTCCCAGTCTGCCTCTCTCCCTAGTAGGGTGGGTCTCTGGGGAAGCGGAGCTCCAGGACACATTGGTGGGGTCTTCAGTCCAGGGAAGCCTGGCCGGCATCCTGATGACATCTGGAACCTGGTGACTGAAAAGAGAGTTAACATACGAAGCCAAACAAATTGTTGAGCAATCATGGATCCCAAGCTTGGAATAGTGGAGAGGAAGTGTTAGGGAGGTACTCACTGCAAACTCTAGTGTACTTCTGCTTTCAGCTATATATTTTGCATTAGTTTATGGATACATGTGAACATATGCTCTCTCTCACAGAAACTGGTGTATATCTAGGTTATGGGACTTTGTTAGAAAGTGAACCACCTGAGATGGAATTAGAGTATACTATGAAAGGAAAGGTCTCACCCAAGTAATGAAGCTGAAGGGTTGTCATTCCACACCTGAAGTCTCTGGACACAGTCTGAAGAGAAGCATGTTGAGGTGGCAGTCGTTGCGTTGGTTAGGTTGTGATCGGCAGATGCGCTATTATTTGATATGGATTGGGAGAGGTATATGGGAAAGTGGGCCCTATCCAAGGGTTCCAGGACTGGGGGAAGTAGGGGCTCTATAGTGGAGATGTGAGGTTCCTGCTGTCTTAGGGTTCAAAAAGACAATCAATAGTTAATGTTATCATCACATTATTTGGTAATTGGGTTAACTTTGAAAAGTCCTTTTGTTAGGGTTTGCTGTACAGTACACAGTATCTTGTATATAGCTGTGCTATTGGTTGCTTCTGATCTACTTGGTCTAGGCTTTTGAGAGAGTCTGCATATCAATTACACAGCCTATATATTAAAAAGATTCAGTTTGTGTTTTAAGAAACTTCGAGACATACAATTAATTCCCCCCCCTCATATTAATTAACTAGTGATTTATATGACTACATTTTACTAGGAGTGTACATAAACACCATTCCCACCACCAAAAGACTGTGACCCATCCCTCCCACCCACTCCCACCCCCCACTGGCCCAGGAAGCTGCATGTCTACCCCTCACCACAGGGTTTTTACTTTGGTGCCCTACTTACAATTTGCTCAGGTCCTGCTTTTAGTTTCCCTTTCAGATCTTCTTACTCAACTGCTGTTGATGAGTGGGATCATCCCATACTCATCTTTATCGTTCTGACTTAGCTGACTTAACATAATTCCTTCTAGCTCTGTCCAAGATGGGTCAGAGAAGGTGGGTTCATTGTTCTTGATAGCTGCATAAGGTTACTACTTTTTTTGCCACCAGAGTTGTTGCTGGGGCTTGATGTCAACGCTATGAATCGACCATCTTTCTTTCTCTCTTTTCTTCTTCCCTTCCTTTTATTGGATAGGACAGAAAGAAATTGAAAGGGAAAGGGATGATAGGGAGAGAGAAATATAGTCACCAGCAGACCTCCTTCACTACTTAGGAAGCATTCCCCTGCATGTGGGGAATGGGGGCTCAAACCCAGTTACTTGCACATGGTAATAGGTGTACTTAGCCCGCTTTACCACCACCCAGCTCCTCTGCTACAACTACTTTGCTGAACTTTGAATTATGGTTCTGTGTTCTCTTTCTGGGAATGTGCCTGAAACCTTGCCCAGTTTCTAACGCTGTAGAAAATATTCAAGTCAAGTACTTGTTTATCTTAGGTGAAATTTCCAGGAGTACTCTAGTAATTCTTTCTCTTTTAGCTGAAGATTTCTTCAAAAGGTACTGGAGGTATTGGTTTGTTTTTCCTTTGTTGATGAAGGTTTTATTAAATTCATAGTGGTGAGTTGGCAGTTGCAGGAGCAAAACCACTTTCAGGTGAGCTATGTTGGAGAAAATATAGGCATGAGTTGCATAGTTAGGTAGTTCTCTGAACACCATGCATATATTTTCCTAATATATAAAGTCTTGAGAGATGTGTAAAACTGTCCTTACTTCTAATTAGTTAGTTGGTTTGGTGTTCATTACTGTGTTAAGTATAGTGGTGATTCCCCTAGCTCCATAAAACATTAATTCCCACATGCAGAAAATAAGAGTAGGTGACCGATATCCCACCCATAACAAAAGTTTCAGGTCAGATTTGTCTGGTGATGGTAAGTTGTTATTATTATTTTTAGGGAGGAGAGGACACGGAGAAGACACCTCACCAGTGGTGGATTGAGACCTGCAAGAATCCTGAGAATGTGTCGCTTCACCACAGACAAGAAGCCACTTTTAAATTGTTGGGAGGTACACAGAGGGAGTAACTGGGATGTACTGAAAAAGAATGGAGTCTGGGGAAAGTGTAAAAAGAACATTTTGCAGTTGGTCTTCCTACATACAGTTTTTGTTGTAATAGAGCATGGAAGCAACTCAAGAAAGTTGCCGAAACCTGAATAGAATATGCACTTTCAATTTGGTTTTGAAGGGGGAAAAAATGACAACAGACAAATGAAATGTCAGCATTCTAAGTAAGTGGCATCCTGTGATAGATGAATGCTTCTACCTAGCAGCTCAGATGACAGTGCACATATTACAACGCAGAAGAACTAGGGTTCAGACCCTCGGTCTTCGCCTGCAGGAGGAAGCTTCACGAGCAGTGGAGCAGTACTGCAAGTGTCTTGGTGTTTCTCTCTCTCTGTTCTCTGTATCATAAAAAAGATTGAGTGCAAGAAGAAAGCCACAGAGCAGTGGTGTGCAGACACTGAGCCCTAGCGATAACCCTTGTGGCAGAAAAACAAAACTAAAACCTTATGCCAGGTATTAAATGATAATCTACATATTTTTTTCTTGTACAATTGTAAGTTTGTATAAGGCTACGGTAGTTATTGATGGAAATACAACATGAGCTGAAGTGGTGGCGTACCCTGTTGAGTCCGGGTTCAAGTCCCCGCCTGAAGGGGGGATGCTTCAGAAGCTGTGAAGCAGGTCTGCAGGTGTCTGCCTTTCTCTCTGTATCTCCCCTCTCCAACCGATCTCAATTTCTCTCTGTCCTATCAAATAAAAATAGAAAGGAAAAAAGAAAAAGAAAAAAAAAATCACTGTAGTAATGCTGGCACCGAACCTGAGGGGTAAATGTGGTCCAGGAAGTGGCCCAGTGGCTAAGGCACTGGACTCTTCAAGCATGAGGTCCTGAGTTCGATCCCCGGCAGCACATGTACCAGAGTGATGGCTGGTTCTTTCTCTCTCCTCTAGTCTTTCTCATGAATAAATAAATAAATTCTTTAAGAAAAGAAGAAAACACAAGTCGAACCTGAAATGGAATTGGAGTATTACACCAAAGTAAAAGACTCTGGGGTGGGTGGGTGGGTTGGGAGAATACAGGTCCATGAAAGATGATGAATGACATAGTGGGGGTTGTATTGTTAAATGGGAATCTGGGGAATGTTATGCATGTACAAACTATTGTATTTACTGTTGAATGTAAAACATTAATTCCCCGATAAAGAAATAAATTATTTTTTAAAAAAAAGAACTCTCAAATATCAGGACCTTAAAAAATAAAGAAAGAAAGAAAATAAAGAAAAACAGGGGGCCAGATGGTAACGCAGCAGGTTAAGCGCACATAGCGCAAAGCACAAGGACCAGCTCAAGTATCTGGGTTCAAGCCCCCGGCACCCCACCTGCGGGGGGTGGGTCGATTCACAAGTGGTGAAGCAGGTCTGCAGATGTCTGTCTTTCCCCTCTCTGTCTTTCCCTCCTCTCTCCATTTCTCTCTGTCCTATCCAACAACAGTGACAACAGTAATAACAATAATGATAAAACAACAAGGGCAACAAAAGGGAAAAAATGGCCTCTAGGAGCAGTGGATTCGTGGTACAGGCACCGAGCCCCAGCAGTAACCCTGGAGACAAGACAAAAAAAAAAAAAAGCATGTCCATGTTGGGAAACAACCTACTCTTTATTTAAAGTATTTTTCTTTTCTTTCTTATTGGATAGAGGAGTGATGGAGGAGGTAGAGAGGGAAAGAGACAGGAGAGACATCTGCAGCCCTGCTTCACCACTGTGAAGCTTTCCCCCTGAAGGTGAGGACTGGGGACTTGAACTTGAGTTCTTGTGCACTGTAATGTATGTGTTTAACCAGGTATGCCACCTTTTGGTCCCTAATTTTTTGATTTCATGATGTTAAATTCTTTACAAGTATCAGTGGGGGGGGGAGGAAGTGATGCCTAGTTTCAAATAAATAGCTAAGAAGAAAACTTCATTAGAAAAGTAGGCATTGGGGCTGAGAAAATAGGATGGTGGTTATATAAAGCTCACTTGAAGATCCAGTGTGTCCGTTTCTATTACTGGCACCATTGTAAGCCAGCCGGCTGAGCAGTGCTCTAGTTTAAAAATAAAGAAAACTTGAGGTATTGTGAGTGACATTGTATAAGTGTTTTTTTTTTCTTTTTTCTTTTGTTTAAAGGAGTAGCATCGCCAGCAGAAATTCCTGCAGGTACTATTCTAGGACTCACAGTTGGGGATCCGAGAATAAATTTACCTCAAAGAAGGTCCAAAGTGTTGCCTGATCCAGAAAAATGCCAAGGTAAAGTTCTTGAAACACTCATAGTTTCTTTTATTGTTTTTGACCAGTCAATTCCATTAAGACAATTCTGTTTGTGACATCTCTAAAAAAAAAAAAATTGGGGAGTCGGGTGGTAGTGCAGCTGGTTAAGCGTATGTGGCACAAAGCGTAAGGACCGGCTTAAGGATCCCGGTTTGAGTCCCTGGCTCCCCACCTGCAGGGGAGTCGCTTCACAAATGGTGAAGCAGATCTGCAGGTGTCTTTCTCCCACCCCCCCCCCCCGTCTTCCCCTCCTCTCAATTTCTCTGTCCTATCTAACAACAACGACATCAATAACTACAACAACAACAACAAAAAGGGCAACAAAAGGGAAAATAAATAAGTAATAAAAATATTTTAAAATAACTACAAAAATAAAAACAAGGGCAACAAAAGGGAATAAATAAGTGAATATTAAAAATTTTTTTTTAAATGAGGGAGCTCAGAAGTCGGGCTGTAGCGCAGCGGGTTATGCGCAGGTGGCGCTAAGCACAAGGACCCGCATAAGGATCCTGGTTCAAGCCCTGGCTCCCCACCTGCAGGGGTGTCACTTCACAAGTGGTGAAACAGGTCTGCAGGTTTCTATCTTTCTCTCCCTCTCTCTGTCTTCCCCCTCCCCTCTCCATTTCTCTCTGTCCTATCCAACAACAATGACAACAATAATAACTACAACAATAAAACAACAAGGGCAACAAAAGGGAATAAATAAATAAATATAAAATATATATATTTATTTAAAAAAAATGAGGGAGCTCTTTCTTGCCTACTCTACCAAGTGGTTGTGTTCCCAGGAGCTGGCGTTGTTGTGGAAATAACCTTTTTGCTGTACAATAAAAGGCTGTGCCATTATGTCCGTTCCCGTCCCCTGCTCCTCTGAATTCTTTCATTTTAGTATCTAGTAAAATCTCTCTGTAAACCGGCTTGTCTGAAGAGGCCTTGCATTTTAGAATTGTAACTGTGAGGAAGGGACCTGCACCCGCAGCTGGTCTTGTGCTCATTGGAAGCCTCTGTGTCACCATACAGATGATCCAGGTTCGAATCCTGGCAAGGCCTTCCCAGGTGCTGCAGTGTAAGCTGTCTTGATTTAGACTCAGTAGATGCTGTGACCTGAGGGACTTGTTAAGCTGCGGGGAGGGGATATAAGAGCAGGTGGAAGCTGTCTAGCATGTTAGTCTGACCGGGGGCTTGTAGTAATAGCAATAAAGTCTTATAGTTTTTGTTTGTTTGTTTGATCTTTTTACTTATTTATTATTGGATAGAGAGAGAAATTGATAGGGGAGAGTGGGATATAGAGAGAAAGAAACAGAGAGACATCTGCAACCACTCGTGAAGCTTTTCCCCTGTAGGTGGGAGTCAGAGGGCTTGAACCCCAGCCTTTGTGCACTGTAATGTGTATGTTTAACCAGGTAGGCCACCACCTGGCGCCAAGTCTCAGTTTTGAAGCATGGTTAATTAGCTTATAAATTTTTGAAAACATATAATATTGCATGTGTAACAACTTGGGATATTTTTCCCTCTACCACTAGTTAGTTGATTAAGAGGGCAATAAATGACTGTCAGAATTTCTCATGAAAGGTGGGCTGGCTGAGAGAAGAGTTTGAAGATATATAGGTACGTTAGTTAATTACGGAGCTAAACACTTTAATCAAGGAGTTGTTGCCTCATTTCTTTTTTTAAGAGCGGTTAGGTCAGATGCAACCATGACAGTTGAAGCATTTCTCTGTGCTATTAAATGCTAACTTACTGTTTCAAAGCTAACATTAAGTTTTATGTTCTTCTCCTGCCTCAGATACTTGTCTGAAATGAAGTAGTTAGAAATAAAGTCCTTTCTAAGACTTTTACCTAAGTATGAAACAACTCAAGGACAATTAAAACCTGTATTAAAACATGATTTAACTTGTAGTATAAAAGTTTACCATTGTGCTAGTTCATTAAAACTTACCTGAGCTATTTTCTTTGAAGAAGTATTGGTATATGAGATGCATAAAGAAACAAACTTTAAAAAAATTGCTACCAGTGTTATTTTGGCGGCTTGGTGCCTATACAACATAGCCATTACTCTCTGTAGCCTGCCTGCCTGCCTGCCTGCCTGCCTGCCTTCCTTCCTTCCTTCCTTCCTTCCTTCCTTCCTTCCTTTTTCTTTATTTGATAGGAAGGGAAAAATTGAGAGGGGACAGTGATATGTAGAAAGGGAGAGAGAAAAAAGAGACCCCTGTAACACTGCTCATGAAGTTTCTACAGTATACATTTATTAAATAAAACCTATGGGTCTACATCAATATATCTTAGCATTTAAGCTCCATAAATTATAATAGGGATTACTCTTGGTATTATATGCACTGGATTTTTTTTTTTTAATCTGTATGGACATGTATCCGCCATGATCATATAACTCCTAGAAATGTGCTGTGCTCTGTTCATTTACCTGTCCTTCCTGCACCTCTTGAATATTTTTACAGTTTCTGTAGTTTTGCCTTTTTCAGAATGTCATTGAGATGGTATCATACTGGGGAGCTGGTGGTGGTGTACCCAGTTAAGCTCACATAGTACAGAGTGTAGCAGAGGGTAGTGACTCGAATAGGGGTCCACTTCACAAGCGGCGAAGTAGATCTGCAGGTACCCACCTTTTTCTTCCTCTCCCATCTATCTCTCCCTTCTCTCAATTTCTCTCTGTCCTATCCAATAAGATGGAAAAAATGGCCACCAGGAGGAGTGATTCCCTAGTGCCAGCACTGAGCTCCAGTGATAACCCTGGAGGCAAAAAAAAAAAAAAAAAGATGTAATCATACTGCTTGTAGCATCTGTAAACTGGCTTCTTTTGCATTGTGCTATGCATTTGGGTTTCTTCTGTGTCTTCGTGGCCTAGTAGCTCATTTCTTCATGCTGACTAATATTCCATTCTTTGATTGTATTCTCTATTTTGCTACATTAGACTATCTGAAGATGAAGTCATACTTTCTTACGTCTTTGCACCCAAAGTATTAGCTACCTCTTCTCATCTATTAGCAACTCTTAATAAAATTCGCACACATAAAACCTGTAACATTGCTCCACAGGGGAGCATTCTGGGGAGAAGGAGGTAATGGAAACTAGAACTTGTCTGCTGTTGAACATGCTGTGTGACTTTTGAACCCTTAGCTGAGCTTTTGACCTCAGGTGTCAAGAGTTGATTTAAATTGTAAGAGACCCAGCTGGTGTTGGCAGCAAAGTCTCCGTATGTTTGTGTGCCAAGAGTCCTGAGAGTAACTTGTTGATCATAATCTCCATGAGGAGGAGCAGTCTACATAAAAGTTGCTGTTTTTAAGGAGCTTTCTCTTTAGATCTTTTTTATCAATTTAATTTCCTCTTTGTTCTCCCCTGAAATCTGTCACATGGTAGGACAGTTGCTTCCAACTCATTTTTTTTTTCCAGCCCTCAGACCACACAGGTATGTGTAAGTGACCTTCCTTTGTTAGCATTTTAGTTTATTAACCCAAAACTCAAACTCATAATGAATTTTGACTTTTTAAAAAAAATCTGTAGTCCAACAAAGTAAAACTGGGAAGACTTTTTACCTCTAATATTTAAATGACTGAATGTAAAAAATATCTCATTTTCTATCAATATGTCTACAACTGAGATTATGTTCCTCTTCCTTTCCCACTAAGAGTATTTTTTTAGCATGGCATAGATTTTTTTTTTTTTAAGGTATAAAATGATGTTTCACAGGATATTACTCATTTAAAGGCATACAAAAACATCTTATAGGAAGAAATGAATTATTAGTTCAATTTAAAAAAAGGGGAATGGGGAGACAGTATAACCATTATGCAAAAAGCTCTCATGCCTGAGCTTCAGAGGTCCCAGGCTCAATCCCCAACATGATCATAAGCCAGAGTTGAGCCATGCTTTTGTTAAAAAGTACAAGGTAGGGGGAGAGGGAGTTATTATGAGACTTGAAATAGTGCAGATGAAAAGGATCATTCAGCTCACCAGGTCGGGCAAGGGAAGTTATCAGTAGCCCTCGAGTGGAGAAAATATGCTTTGTGCTGTCTGATTTCAGGAAATTGTTGCTCTGTACAATGTTCCTAGAGTTTGGTTACTTTAAATGTGAATTTAGGCAATGATTTAGAGTTAATTTAATGTGACGTTTTTATTTCACACACTCCAGACAAGTGCTAAATAAGTTGGAACTGTTGCTGTTTCATTTTATAGGACCAACAGAATAATAACTTAATTTCTAGTCCAGTAGCTTCTGGAAAAGTAACATAAATGCTTGTAAAATACTTTCTTATAATAAAAGGTCAACTGGAAAATGTTTATAGTTTGGTATCTTTGGTCTGAAGACTGTGGTTTGAAGGTTATTTCTTTTCCTTCTTAGATGATGAGAAAGTTAGACAGCTGCTTCTGGAGGGTGTGCCCTTGGAGTGTACACATAGCTTTATTTGGAACCAAGCTATCTGTAAGAGTGTCACAGAGAATAAAATCTCAGATCAGGTAACTAATAATGTAAAGATTCTCAGTAAAGTTGTGAATTATAGGCTTAAATTTATATTGAAGACACCATAAGAGGTTTTTGTTTGTTTGTTTGTTTGTTTTAATATGTATAGAATCCCACAGACCCTTTAAAGTTTGCAAGCAGTTTATTGGTCTCTTTCTTAATGATAACATACTATTATTTTGTCTTTTCTAAGGGAAGTATAGTTTCTTTAAAAAGTTATTGTAGAGACTTTTTCTTAAAATGGCAATCTAACGGTTTAAACATGCTTTTGTTTTATTGTTGTGTGTCTCTCCCCTGCCCCCCCTCCCCCCAGTTTAAATGTTATCTTTAATTTCACAAGAATTGAGCTCCTCCTGGGGCCAGATATTGTATTATGCGATGGGGTAGGTGACTAGAATGTGGTCAGAGAAGTACAAGATAGTATAAGGTACAAAGAAACACAGGAAGATCTGAGAAGGGGCATTAACCCTAGACTAGGGAAACTGGAAAGCTTCCTGAGTGGAGAATGATATTTGAGTTGACTTTTAGGTTAGAATTAACCAGACTTCTTGGGAACAAAGCTGTCTCTATCCAATAAGTAAAGAAAGATAATTTAAATAAATAAATAAATAAATAAGTAAATAAAGGATTTTCCTGTATACAGGTGGTTGGGGCAAGGCTGCAGTGGAGATAGAATGACCAAAGATTAGAACAGCATCACAAAGGCCCAGGCAAAAAAGCATAGGATGCTATTATTCATGAACTTCCAAGTAGACTAATAAATTGGGCATGGGGGGGGGGAGTGGAACAGGAGATAAGCTAAAGAGAAAAGTAGGGATCATAATATGAAAGTCCTTGAGGCATTTTAAATATTTGAGCTGAGGATGTTTTAAACAGATTTCACTCTGCTCCCTCTAGGGAGGGTGGATGAGACTGGGGAGGGGAAGGAAGGTGGGGTTGTTAGGACCAGTGGCTGGTTGGCCTTTAATGAGGCTGAGAAATAATCTTAAGTTGAGATGATGGGGTGTGAAATTTGGTATTGTGGATGAAGTGGAGGTATTAGGGTTTCACACTTACTCCTGCCAGGTAAAATTGACGACTCCTTGGTTGATGGGAAAATGGAAATTGAGGAAGGATATCTGTGGATCAGTTTCTAAGGGTCTAGTTTAGGTTAAAGAGTTCAGCTAGAAAAGAGCTGGTGTCAAGTGCTACTTGTCACCAAATACCATTTATATTACCAATATATTGATAGCAATAGAAGTTTGACCAAAGGCAGCAGGAAATCAGGTCTGTCTAGCATCCATGAAGTTAGACTCCTAGTGTGGAACAGACTAATAGCTTTCAGAGTTGAGGGTTGACTTCTCACTGTCCTATTCGTATCTATTTATAGCCTCTAAGAAAAGTCAGAAAGAATGTTATTATCCAATCTCTCTGTTCCTCTTGAGAATTTATAGCATCTTCTATTTTAAATCTGTTAAGACCTAAGAAATTTGTTCAAAAGCCCAGGAGTGCCCCTCCTTGAGAAATTGTCTTTTGTACCTTTTTATTCACGTCAACAAATCCTAACCAAAATAAATGTAGGAGTGGGGTATTACAAATGTAAAAGTAGGGAGTCGGGCTGTAGCGCAGCGGGTTAAGCGCAGGTGGCGCAAAGCACAAGGACCAGCATAAGGATCCCGGTTCGAACCCCGGCTCCCCACCTGCAGGGGAGTCGCTTCACAGGCGGTGAAGCAGGTCTGCAGGTGTCTATCTTTCTCTCCCCCTCTCTGTCTTCCCCTCCTCTCTCCATTTCTCTCTGTCCTATCCAACAACGACAACAACAATAATAACTACAACAATAAAACAACAAGGGCAGCAAAAGGGAATAAATAAATAAATAAATAAATAAAATTTAAAAAAATGTAAAAGTAATGCTGATATTGGATGAACAGAACAAGTGTATATTGTCTTAGAATTTTGATTCACCTAGCCCCAATTTAAAATAACTTGTTTACTAACAGCCTTAATTTAACATTTCTACCAAAGCACTTGTATAAAGGAAAATCTTTTATTTTATTTTTTATTATTATCTTTATTTATTGGATAGAGATAGCCAGAAATCAAGAGGGAAAGGGGTGATAGAAAGGGAGAGAGACAGAGACACCTGCAACACTACTTCATTTACAAAGCTTTCCCCCTGCAGGTGGGAACTGGGGGCTTGAACCCGAGTCCTTGTACATTGTAACATAGGCGCTCAACCAGGTGCGCCACCACCTGCCCCCTAGAGGAAAGTCTTGATTCTGGGTCGTGTAACTTATACCCAAAGACAAGGGTGTGTGTCTTGAATTCTTTCTTCCACTTTAGGATTTAAACCAGAAGAGAAGTGAATTGCTGGTGCCTGGATCACAGCTTGTTTTAGGTTCTCATGAATCCAAGATACCTGTACTTCTCATCCAGCAGCCTGGGAAAGTGACTGGTGATGACCTTCGAGGCTGGGGAAGTGGCTGGGATGTCCTGCTTCCAAAGGGCTGGGGCATGGCTTTCTGGATTCCATTTGTAAGTTTAATTTTGATGCCGGTTAAGAGCTGCAACATTTAAAATACATTCCTGTTAAAAATCAGGTGTTGAAAAATGCTGCAGCTTTCACACAGAAAGAGGAGATTGAGATAGTTCTATTTTCCTATCGAAACTCTGGATACCTCCTCTCTGAAGCCAGGTTTTCATTAACCTGATTTGTGCTATCAATTTTCAAGATTTTTCTTTTCCCCTGTAAGAGCTTTTTAGTAGTTTCTTTTTTTTTAATCTTTATTTGCTGGATAGAGGCAGTCAGAAATTGAGAAGGAAGGGGGTGATAGAGAGGGAGAGAGACATCTGCAGCACTATTTCACCACTTGTGAAGCTTTTCCCCTGCAGGTGGGGGCCAGGTGCTCGAACCTGGGTCCTTGCGCGCTGTAACATGTGCGCTCCACCAGGTGCGCCACCACCTGGCCCCTGCTTTGTGGTAGTTTTGAGCCTGATTGGTTCGACTGCTGCTGAGCCATTCCCCATCACCCCTCTCTTTCCCCCTCTTTCCCTCCTCTCTCTCTAGATAGAGGGTAATAGAGAAGAGACACTGCTGCATTGCTTCACTGCTCACGAAAACCCCCCTTTTCATGGTGCTCCCATGTGATGATGGCTGGGAACTTGAACCTGAATCCTTAATGATAAAGCATGTATTCACTAGGTGAGCTATCTCTGGCCCCTGAATTTTGATTTCATTTTTTTAACCAGAGCACTGCTCAGCTCTGGTTTATAGTAGAGTGAGGGATTAAACCTGGGACTTTGGAGCCTCAGGCATGAAAGTTTCTTTGCATAACCACTGTGTTGTCTCTCCCACCCTTTAAGATTTTGTCAGGGTTTGATCAGTACTACAGACAACAGAATGTTTATGTGGCGTTCCCCCCCCCCCTTTTTTCTAACATGGAAATATTTGTTAGAGTTTAAAAACAAGTGGCTTATCATTATTGTTATTTTTTTGATAGGACAGAGAGAAATTGAGGGTAGGGGAAGATGGAGAGGGAGAAAGAGATATCTGATATAGCATTGCTTCACTGCTTATGCAGCTCCCCCCCTGCAGGTGGGGACCCAGGACTTGAACCCTGGTCCTTAAAGCATGGTAATGTGTGCTCTCAACTGGCTGTGTCACTCACTGCCTGACACCCATGACTTATTTTGTTTCCTATTTGCTGAGTGTTTTAACTGCAGGAAACTTTTTATTAAAATCTAATGTGTGCTTTTTTTTATTGACTAATTTAAATATCACTTTGAGCTATAAAATATAAAAGATAATATGTCTGTTAGATTCATGCATATAATTAATTTTAGTGATTATGTCTAGACATGTAACAGCTCGTTAATCACTTAGGAGTGGGAATATTTAAAAATAATTCTACTTTGGGAGTCGGGCGATAGCGCAGTGGGTTAAGTGCACGTGGCACAAAGCGCAAGGACCGGCTTAAGGATCCAGGTTCGAGTTCCGGGCTCCCCACCTGCAGGGGAGTCGCTTCACATGTGGTGAAGCAGGTCTGCCAGTGTCTGTCTTTCTCTCTTTTTCCCTCTCTGTCTTCCCCTCCTCTCTCCATTTCTCTCTGTCCTATCCAATAATGATGACATCAATAACAACAACTACAACAATAAAACAACAAGGGCAACAAAAGGGAATAAATATTTAAATAAATAAATATTTTAAAAATAATTCTACTTCTTAGTCATAAGGTGTCTCATAATTACAATACATGCTTTTTCACTACTATACATGTTTTTATAGCTGCTTGAAACATGCATGGACCGTCAAGTAAATTAACTCCATTTGATAGGTTTTTGTTTTAAATCTTACAGACCTTACTATATATATGTATGTCTCTATATATGTGTGTGTGTATATATATATATCTATCTTTTGCAGTTTTGTCTGTTCTTGGCACTGCGGTTAGTGGAGCTTTACTTCATGAATTTTTACAATCTTACTGTGTGTTTATCTGCTCTCTTTTTGACAGACTTTAGGTCCCATTTTCTTTATACAAACAGTTTAGTAATTGCACCTTTAAGCAAGCTGGTGTATTGACAAGATCCTTTTGGCATTTCTTTCAGGTCTACCGAGGTGCCAGAGTTGGGGGATTAAAGGAGACTATAGTACATTCTCAGTATAAAAGGTCACCCAACGTTCCCGGTGACTTCCCAGACTGTCCTGCTGGGGTTCTGTTTGCTGAAGAACAAGCTAAGGGTCTTCTTGAAAAGTACAGACGGTAAGGAGACATCACCCTGGCCAGTGTTTGGATGACTTTAGTGACTTGTTGTTGTTGCCTCCATGGTTATCTCTGGGGCTTACTGGGTCATCACTTCTTCTTCTAGCGTTTGCCCTTCTTCCGTAGCCAGTCAACAGCATCAGGTTGAGCCTGATGTAAAGTTTCGAGACCTCCTTTGAATCTGGAGAGGTGGCAGTCGTTGACTATGTGGGTCATAGTCTGTCTGTAGCCGCAGGAGCAGTTATCACTATAAATCCACTGCTCCTGGAGGCCATTTTTTCCATCGTTGTTGCTGTTACTGTTATTGTTGTTGCTATTGTTGGATAGGACAGATAGAAATTGAGAGAGGAGGAGAAGGTGGGGGGGGGGTGAGAAAGATAGACACCTGCAGACTTGCAATGCCCCACTGCAGGTAGGGAGCCCAGGGCTCCAACCAGGATCCTTGTGCTTTGTACTATGTGTAAGTGCTTAACCTACTGCGCCATCGCTCAGCCCCAGTGATTCTTAGTAGGTGATGAAGAGCTTTCATTTTCCTTAAGCATTACCAAGATATTAAAGATTTTATTTGCATTCAGTTTTTTTTTAAATATTTGTTTATTAGATACAGAGAAACTGATGCGGGATGGGGTAAATAGAGAAGAGAGACACCTGCAGCACTGCTTCACCACTTGTGACGTTTCCTCCTGCGCATGGGGATCCTTGACTTGAGCCCACGTCCTTGAACATGGTAATGTGCACCCAACCAGGTGCACATTACTTGGGCCCTAGTGATTTTTTTTTTAATTTTTGTTTATTTGTTTATTATTGGACAGAGACAGAGAAATTGAGAGGGGAGAGGGAGATAGGGAAGGAGAGAGACACCTACAGCTGTACTTCATCACTCATGAAGTTTTTCCCCTGCAGGTGGGGGCCAGGGGCTTGAACCCAGGTCCTTGTGCACTGTAATATGTGCTTAACCAGGTGTGCTACCATCTGGCCCCGTGATTTTCTTTTATATGACTTCATAGACCATTCCAGGACAAGCCCTGGTGATTTGGTGATTTGCTTCCACTGATATTGGCATATTGAACTGTGGACTTTAATTTCACACACTTGTTAATAGATTCGCACTACCAACCCCTACTCTCTCGAAATGGAAATTGTGCTTTAAAAAAGAAAATAACTGATTATAGAAATAATACATATAGAACATACTTGTGGTATCTTAATGAAAGCATGCAAATAAAAAAATTTAAAAAAAAAAGAAAGAGAAAAGATTAAAAAATAAAATAAGGGAGTCAGGCGGTAGCACAGTGGGTTAAATGCATGTGGCGCAAAGCGCAAAGATTAGTGTAAGGATCCCAGTTTAAGACCCCGGCTCCCCATCTGCAGAGAAGTTGCTTCACAAGTGGTGAAGCAGGTCTGCAGGTGTCTCTCTTTCTCTCCCCCTCTCTGTTTTCCCCTCCTCTCTCCATTTCTCTGTCCTATCCAACAACAATGACAACAGTAATAGCTACAACAATAGGGCAACAAAAGGGAATAAATAATAAATAAATACTAAAAAATAAAAACGAAATTGCTTTCTATTTACCAAGAAAAAATATTTAAAATAAAAAAATAAATAAATAAAAGAAAGCATGCAATTTTAATGAAAACGTAAATAATTTAGAAAAATATTTTAGGGGCCGGGTTGTGGTGTACCTGTTTGAGCGAATATCATAATGCACAAGGACCTGGGTTCGAGGCCCTGGTCCCCACCTGCAAGGGGAAGTTTCATAAGTGATGAGGCAGGGCTGCAGGTGTCCCTCTGTCTCTCTCCCTATCACCCCCTTGCCTCTCAATTTCTGGCCGTCTCTAGCCAATAAATAAAGATAAAATAATAACTTTAAGAAAAAGAGAAAATACTTTATATTACTTTATTCCTGCCATCCAGAGAGATAAGCATTGTTTTTCACACTTTGCTGTCCGTTTTTCTCACTAGGGGAATACTTAACTGACTGAAATGTACCCGTGGGGGCTGGACAGTGACACACCAGGTAGAGTGCACATTATATATAATGCACAACAACCTGGCCCCACCTGCAGGGGCATGTTTCCTATGTAGTGAAGCAGTTTTGCCGGTATCTCTCTTTCTCCCCACCTCCAACCTCCCCCTTTTCTCTCAAGTTCTGTTTCTACTCCAAAAAGAAAAGAGTGTTTGGTGTGTGGGGAGGTCATGGAGGAAAATAAAGAATGGTTGCTGGGAGCAATGAATTGGTCATGCTGAGGCCCAGAAATAACCCTGGTAGCAATAAAAAAAAAGAAAAGAAATAAAGGAAATGTACATGTGAGGTACATTTTAATGGTGGAAACCTGTATTGCGTTTCACATAACTAGACTCACGACAGGATAGAAACCAACCTGCTGTGTCTGCAGTATCTTACTAGTACGTGGTGTACAGTGGACATTCATAACTTGTCTTCGTTGAATTGTAGATGTATGAGTAAATGAATGCTGGAGTTCCTCAACAGTAAGATCCCTGGGCTTATCTGTTTCACTGCTCTAGGTATAGAGATAGGCAGCGCCTGGCTTTCAACTTGCCTGTTGAGTGACTGGGGAATGCGTGAGGGAGTGAGTGAATGGGGATACATCCTTAGATAGCTCACGCATAGGCCCTGTAAGGAGCTATTGTGTGTTAATTTCCTTGTGCATTCATAATGCATAAGGGTCTACTTTGTGTTTATTAAATGAATGATAATAATCATTTCATACTCTTAAACTTTTCTTTTTTATTTTTATTTTATTTTTTTTTTACCAGAGCACTGATCAGCTCTGGTTTATGGTGGTGCAGGGGATTGAACCTGGAACTTCAAGGCCTCAGGCATGAGAGTCTCTTTGCATAACCATTATGCTGTCTACCCCTGTCCACTCTTTAAACTTTTCTATGTACAATTTCATAGATACACATCATCTTTTTTTTTTTCTGTGTGCTATTTTGAGGCCTGATTTTTTCCCCCCATTTAGGATTATATTAATGATAATTCCTATTGCAAGAAATATGATTCTAGGGAGTCAGGCGGTAGCGCAGTGGGTTAAGCGCACATGGTGTGAAGCGCAAGGACCGGCATAAGGATCCCGGTTCCAGCCCCTGGCTCCGCACCTGCAGGGGAGTCACTTCACAAGCAGTGAAGCAGGTCTGCAGGTGTCTGTCTTTCCCTCTCTGTCTTCCCCTCCTCTCTCCATTTCCCTCTGTCCTATCCAACAATGACGACATCAATAATAACTAAAACAATATAACAACAAGGGCAACAAAAGGGAATAAATAAATATTTAAAAGAGAGAGAGAGAGAGAGAAATATGATTCTAAAGCAGGTGGCTTTGTGGGCCTTTAGGTTTCCTCTCCAGCAGCAGCTCACTCATTGTGGCACAGAAACAACCATTCTTGCTCCCAAGTTCTGTCTACCCCCAAAAAGAAGAGGGGCCGGGGTGGGGAGTGTGGAGGCAAAGGAAAGAATGGCTGCTGGGAGCAATGGATTCTCCGTGCAGGGACCTGAGCTCCAGGAATAACCCGGGTAGCTTCAGGTCTCTTCCCTCCACCCCCTTCTCTCTCCGCTCTCAATTTCTCTCCTATCAAAGAAGGGGGGGCAGAGAGAGTGTTCTACAGCTAAGTTGTTCATGAAATCTTGAAGTCAGCAAGTTCCAGAGCAAGCCCTGGCCACTAGCTAGTGGCATTTCTCATTCATGTGTTCTTCATACGTTCTTCTTCATTCTTACATTGCCAAGAAGCTCCATTTGTACCTACCACCCTTGGGGAGAGCAGTTTGAAAACACCAAAAAATGTAAATGCTAATACTGTGCCTTAGCAATTCTACTCCCAGGGATATATTCCATGGGTGGATAGACTGCGTGTGGGATATGTTCAAGGACATGTACTGCAGCATTGTTTATTGAAGCAAATGCTAAACAAATAAATAACCCCAGTGTCCTGCAGTAGAGAAAGGTATAAATCAGTTAGCGTTGTAATCAAAATGGTCAAATGGTGGGATAAAGTGCAGCCTTTTGCAAAAGGAATGGAAGTCCTCATGATGTGCCAATATCATGACCTCCAAGAAATTCTGTTTGGTGAAAACAGAAAGGAAAAAAGTAAAAAATACCCTACCTGGTAAGCTATCCTTTGTCTAAAATTTAAAAAACAAAACTGTATACTGTTAAGCGCTCATGGTTCAAAGCGCAAGGACTGGTGTAAGGATCCCGGTTCGAGCCCCCGGCTCCCCACCTGCAGGGGCGTCACTTCACAGGTGGTGAAGCAGGTCTGCAGGTGTCTGTCTTTCTCTCCCCTTCTCTATCTTCCCCTTTTCTCTCCATTTCTCTCTGTCCTATCCAACAACAACAACAACAGTAACTATAACAATAAAACAACAAGGGCAACAAAAGGGAATAAATAAATAAAATTAAAAAAGAAAGAAAGAAACTAATAATGATATGTTCTGTGTGGAGGGTATGTAGTCATAAAAGGTCAAGTACAGGAGAGAAATTTCACTGCTGCTTTTCCATGCCTTTGGGATCTAGAACCTTGTAAATAAGTGTACAGAGACACCTTCAGTAAGAGTTTTACATACATTCACATGCGGATATTCTGTTGACATGTTATTTGTAATATATTTGTAAAGAAGAACTGAAGGAGACAAGTCTGGCCAGAAGAGCTAGTTAATATTCTTTACCCTATTTCTTAGGAAAATACTTTTCTTTTTAATTGCAGTGGAGTATAATGATTGTAATGGTTTTATTTATTTATCTGTTTATTTTATTGGAAGGTTAATACTTTACAGCACAGTCATTGATACATGGATGCAGTTTTTCATTTTCCAGTTGGTCAAAGCCTGCGAAGTAACCAGCCTAAATGGTTTAAAGTTGGCTCTCTGATTTTTTTCCCCTTTATTTTCCTTTCTCCTTATTATTTTTATCACTATTATTTTCTTTATGAAGGATTAATGGTTTACAGTCAATGGTAAAACACAATAGTTGGTACATGTGTAACATTTCTCAGTTTTCCACATAACAGTTCAACCCCCTCTAAGTCCTCCTCTGCCTCCCCTCCCCCCAAACCCAAAGTCTTTTACTTTGTTACAGTACACCAGCTCTTTTGATTTTTTTATTAGGCATCCTCCTGCAAAACGGCCCAATTACGTGAAGCTTGGCACTCTGACGCCTTTCTGCTGCCCCTGGGAGCAGTTAACCCAGGACTGGGAGTCACGAGTCCAGGCCCAGGAGGCATCTCATGGAATTTCCTGTCTCAAGGGTGAGGAGGGTGACTTCCAAAGAGCCCAGGTGCCTTGTGCCTCTGCACTTGAAGAGTCACGTCACCCAGACAATGGTGCAGATCCAGCCACTAAAGACTCCCACGAGGCCGAAAGCGTCATGGACACAGAGTGCCCAGACCAGGCAAGGACTGAGCAGGCCAGCAGCCCAGAGGCCACCAGTGGCCTCTGCGTTCTCAGGTAAGTGCACACGACTTCCAAATAAAGACACCTGCTTCAGTACTAAGCAGGCTACTAATGTGATTGTTAATATTGCCCCTTAATGTAAAGTCCCAGTGAGTTTAGGGCTTGCCTGGAAGAGAAAGCCAGTTCTTCAGCGGGTCCAGTGAAATAGCTAAGTAACTTTAGATTTGAATACACGAGGTTCTCAGTTTGGATCCCCAGCACTGCGTAACTCTGGTCTTTCTCACACACACATAGACACAGTATTTTTGAAGGATAAATCTAAAGTAATACATGAGGGTCTGAGTGGTGGCACACAAGGACCTGGTACCAAGCCCCCAATCCCCACAAGTGGTGAATCAGTGCTGCACGTGTCTCTCTTTTCTCACCATCTCAGTCTACCCTTAATTTCTCTCTGTCCTATCAAATCAAGAAAGAAAGAAAAAATGGTCTCTGGGAGCAGTGGACTCACCATGCAGGCACCACGCCTCAGTGATAACCCTGGTGGCAATAAAATAAAAACCCAAACATTAGATTTGGGACTTGATAATAACTGACCAAATGATTGAAAATATTGTTGGGGCTGGGTGATGGGGCACCTGGCCATGAACCTGGTGCACGTATTACCATGCAAAATGACAAATGACCCAGGTTCAAGGCCCTGGTCCCCACCATCAGTGAGAAAGCTTCCTGAGTAGTGAAGCAGTGCTGCAGGTGTCTCTCTGTCTGTCTCTTCCTCTCTGTCTCCCCCCTCAACTTCTCTCTGTTCTATCAAATAAAATATAAGAGTTGAAAATAGAATTAAATATTATTAGCAAGTGGACGTAAGCAAAGGCACTCCCTTTCCCCCTTTTTCCAGATAGAAAGGTGAGAGAGACAGAAAGGAGACACCACAGCACTGCTCCACTGTTCCTAAAGGTTCCCCTCTGCATGGTGCTCCCGTGTGACTGATGGGCTCAAACCCCAGCCCTTGCACATGGTAAAATATGCACTGTACTGGGTGAGCTATCTCCCTGCTACACCAAGACACTTTTACTTTATTAGCTATTTTATTTATTCTGCTTACAGTGCAGTATCCTCACAAATGTGATCTTAGGTAATGACAACCTCTAGGAGCTCTAAGCAAGTGACTTTACTTTAAATGACTAAATTGCATTTTGTTTCTATCTTCTTTTGAATGAACTAAAGTTGTGTCTGATTTTTCTTTTTAATATTTTGTTTATTTGGATAGAGACAGAAATGTAGAGGGAAGAGGAAAGATAGAGAGGGAAAGAGAGAGAGACCCCTGTAGGACTGCTTCACATATGAAGTCCCCCCCCCCCCATGATGATTTTTCTTTGTAATATTGTCACATCTTAGAGGAAACAATTATAAAATGTATTCCATTCTAAAACCTGCTGCAGGGTATGAAGTTCTGCTTCTCAGTTACCCTTTATTCTGTACTCTCATAAGCACTTATAAAAGTTATTCATGTGGTCCGGGAGGTGGGGCAGTGGATACAGTGTTGGACTCTCAAGCATGAGGTCCTGAGTTCAATCCCCAGCAGCACATGTACCAGAGTGATGTCTGGTTCTTTCTCTCTCTCCTCCTATCCCTCTCATTAATAAATAAATTTTTTTTTAAAAAAGTTATTCATGTTATTTCTTTCACAAGAGGATAGGTAAAGGAGAGAGGCTAGAACATCTGGCAGATGCAGTGCCAAAGGTTAAACTTGGGAATTCATGCTTCTAAGGCCAGTGTTTTACTGCTAAGCTACCTCTCCTTGCTCAAGCTTTTAGTTTTACTCATTTGTTGCTTTTTCGTTGCACTAAGCTTCCCTACTCTGAGCCTTTTTTTTTTTTTTCTCAGATAGAGAGAAAATGAATATGACACACAGTACTAACCAGTGTGATGGAGGCTGGATTTGAACTTGGGCCATGCTCATGACAAAGCAGACACACAATCTAGAGGAGCTTTCTTTCTGGCCCCTGCCTGGATTTTTAAAAGTCCTTACAGCCCCTCTTGCTTCATTCTTACGTTTCCGTATAGTAACTTCATGCTTTCATTTTCATTCTTTTTGTATAATTGTCCTGTAGAGTTTCTTGTTTCATCAAACTATCAGCTTTTACTATGACCCTTTACAGTTTTACATTCTCTATCATTCATTGTCTTCTTTTTTTTGGCTTCTTATATCTCTAGTTTTTCTGTTGCAGAATAGTGGCCACAAAAGAGGAAAATTAAGAAAATGATTTAATGCACATCTTTATAGTTTTGATACTATCCTACATATGGTATTAAAAAAGGCCCAGTTGGGAGTTGGGCAGTAGGTAGCGCAGCAGGCTAAGTGCAAGGACCAGCGTTAAGGATCCCAGTTAGAGCCCCTGGCTCCCCACCTGCAGGGAAGTCATTTCACAAGCAGTGAAGCAGGTCTGCAGGTGTCTGTCTTTCTCTCCCCCTCTCTGTTTCCCCCTCCTCTCTCCATTTCTCTCTGCCCTATCCAACAACAATGACAACAATAATAACTACAAAAATAAAAAACAGTAAGAACAACCAAAGGGACTAAATAAATATTTAAAAAGAAAAAAGGTCCAATTAACTCTGGCAATGCCCAGTCCTGTGATTGCACATTTACTTGGAATGAAATCTCCTTAAACTTGTATCTCCAACTTGATGTAGGAATAGAAGAGTCCTGAGGCAGCTGTCAGCCTGGTGTGGACCCAGCTCTGGGAACCGCTGGGCAGCCCAGCGAGCACATGGCAGAGGGCAGCAAGAACTGACCAGAGAGACCTGCCTGTCCATGTCAGACTGCTTCCCTAGGGCCCTCGTGTGGGTCAGCCTGTCCCTGCTTCGAAAAGGCAGCCCTGAACCACACACCATGATCTGTGTCCCTACCCAGGATGACCTCCAACAGCTCCTTCAGGATCGAGGTTATTGTGGGCCTCTGGAATCCAAGCACAGCGACCCATTCAAGAGCAAGATCCGGAAACAGAAAGAAAAGAAGGAAGCAGGGAACAGGCAGCCCCAAGGACAGGCTGCATCTGAGGGCCTGGCAAGGAGGGGCCCTGATGGCGAGTCGCTTGCCCTGACCCAGGGCCTGTGGCCCGGTCCTCTCCCAGCTGTGACTTCTCACTGCTCTCGAGTTCTTCTCGGCTTTGTCACGCAGGGTGATTTTTCCATGGCCGTAGGCTATGGAGAAGCCCTGGGGTTTGTTAGTTTGACAGGTTTGCTGGACACGCTGTCCAGCCAGCAGGCAGCAGAGAGGGGCTTGGTGCTGCTGAGGCCCCCTGCCTCTCTGCAGTACCGATTTGCCAGAATTGCTATTGAGGTGTGAGGGCCGTTTTCATCCTTGTAGTTTGCCAAGTCCCAGAAAAGAGCTTGGTTTTCCTTGTCTTCTGTTTAAAAAATATGCAAAATTCCTTGGAAGCGAGCATTTTTTTAAAAAAGGGAGGGGGATATATTATGCAAATGAATGAAATGTTTACAGCATTCTAGTAATCTCCTTGCTGTTCGCTTCTCTTTGTGCTTGCTGTCGTTTAAAATTACCTGACATATTTAGCCAAACATGTTTATCTACTGCCACCTTGGTCTGTGTGGTTCTCACTGTAAATCAGAAGCTCACTCTTTCTTTGTCTTCTTTTTTACTAGGAACAAAGCTTTGTCAAGTCAGTTTGAAAATCTTTGTCATGTGATAAGTAACCAGGGGTTAATTAATGGTTTGATTGTTACAGAAAAAGGAAAGATTAACACCTGCCTCTGCATGTGAAATATCACCCCCATGCCCCTCCTCCTCGTTCAGCACATTTAACACTTTACCCAGAAAGAGGGAAGTCCTAGAAAAATACTTTACTGCCTTTTTCATTTACACTCCATTTCTGGCTTGGTGTTGGACTGGAAACAGAGATAGAGTCCTATTTTTATGACCCCATAGTCTCTTTGTTGTTGACCAACACGTGATCCTAGGATTTTTTTTTCTTTTGTGCTTTCTTGTTTCTGTTAAAAAAAAAAAAGTTTGAAGCCAAAAAGGAACATGTCTCAAGATATGTTCTATGAAATGTGCTACCTAAAAATATATATAAATAAATAAGTACATCCCAAGGTTAGATAGGTTTGGGAAGCTGTGGGTTAAAATTAACTTTTTGTGTGTGTGTGTGTGATTTAAAAAAGTATAAGACAGCAGGGATATAACTCTATACCTTTCCCACTACCCTCCATTGGAAACTGTACTAGTTCTCCCAAGATCATAGATATAGAGTGACTATTACTTCTATAACTATATATTTTGCCTTCTCTTTCTTTCAAAGTCACACCTACTATTCTGAGTATCCCCCCACCCTTTTTTTTTTTTTTTCTTTTTTTCTTTTTCTTTCTCTCTCTGGGTCCTGATGGAATTGGAGTTCAGAGCCCTGTAGTCATCTTCTCCTAACATTTACCTCTCTGAGAGTATAGACCAAAATTCTTTACGGGATGCAGACGGTGGAAGGTTTGACTTCTCTAATTGCTTCTCCTCTGGACATGGACATTGGCAGTTTGATCCATACCTCCAGCCTGTTTCTATCAAGTGTTTTCTTGTAAAAGGGTTTCTAGAACCCTTCCTTTCACCACTTCCATGTGCATTTTGAATCTCCAAGAGGTGACCTGTTGGCTATAGTATTGTGTGAGTCTTTGTTCCTGAAGTTTCTAATGTGAGAGCACTTTGTAGAGCCAGTGTTTTCAAGCAACAGACTCCAGTACATGTGGCTGTGTGGTGTGTTCATTACCTCTGCGAGGTGCTGGCCTAACCCAGCATGCTGCTTTCAAGCACCAGTGCAGTCACATTACCCACCTGAGAATTTGAGCAGGGTGTAAAAGCTCTCCTGTTGAGTGGGAAGAGTGGGGTTGGTGTTGTCTTTTGTCTCTTGTAGAGCAACTAGGTCATTTTTTGTTTTAACTTTTGGTTGTCTTCTATGTCTAATATTTCCTTATTTTCCCACCCTTTCTAACACATCTTGAAAATTTAAAAGGAATATTTAAATGCATAATGAGGTATCCTTTCATGGAAATGTATTAGGTTATTGCAGTAGGATCTGGTAGTAAGTATCTTGGGGGCGGGAGGGGGTGTTAGGTACTGGGGAGCAATCAGATTGTTACAGTAGCCAATGGAATGGTTAATGTTTTCCTTCTCACTGTGTATCTGTATATTGAATATTGTGTATTCAATAATATGTATGAATGTATTTGCGTCCCACACAAATGAGACTGGAAAAAAAACCAGCCTCGCTCAGTGATATCTATCTATAAGCAGAATAAATTTAAATACCACCTGGTGTTTATTTGTGAGTATTTCTTGGAGCAGTCATTTGTTTTCCAGGTTCTAAATGGCTTCAACTTTGGCTCAGCTAGCTGGGTGACAGTTTGAATGCCTTGTGAGTCACCTAACTTTGTGAGGTGCTCAGTAAATCCAGGGGAAGCGCTGTATGCTATACCCTCATTGCAGGTTCACAGTGAATATTAGGAATATGTAATCAAGATTCCAGAGGGTATAGCTTCAGGAAACTGTCTTTCATAGATGAGCCCCCTCCCCTTTTTTCCCCCTTGGGAAAGTATGAATGAATAATTGAGGTGTGGAAGGAAACCTTATAACTCTTACTCCTTTTGTAGGTCTCTTGGCCAGTATGGGGCGGGGGGGAGGGGAGCAGAAAAGACATCTCCAGTGTCAGCGCCATCCGTGGTCTTATTAATGACAGCATGAAGTAGGCAGGTGGGAACTGATGAGCACTAAGTGACCCTGAGCTTCCACCTGGGGACGAGGTCTGTCCTTGCAAGGAAAGCAGCCTCACTTAATGCCTGCACAACCTTCGCTGTGCTAACAGGAAAGGCAGGGAATTTTTTTTTTTAATTTTACCAGAGCATTGCTCAGCTCTGGTATAGTGGTGCAGGAGTTTAGATTTGGGACTTTGGAGCCTCGGTTAAGAGTTTTTCTTTTCTTTTTTTTTGCATAGCCATTATTGTTATCTTTATAACAATATCTTTATCATTATTGTTATCTTCCCCACCTGAAAAAGCAGAGAATTTAAGTGAGTTTATTAAAGAATCAAATGGGACTGGAACACAGGAGGGTCTAAAATCTGGAAAGAGTCTTTGGATTGTTTTCTGAGAACTGGCCCCAAGCTTGGATTCTGGTACAGAGATTTTATATACAACCTCTACAACACTAGCAGTGCTCTGACTGAGTTATCTATGCACCAAGGCAACCAATCAAGGTCATTTTCTTTTCTTTTTAAAGCCTTTTGTTATTTTTGTAGTTATTATTGTTGTCGTTGTTGTTGGATAGGACAGAGAAAAATGGAGAGAGGGGAGGAGAAAGATAGACAACTGTATACCTGCTTCACTGCCTGTGAAGTGACTCCACTGCAGGTGGGGAGCAGGGGAGCTGGAACCGGGATCCTTACGCCGGTCCTTGAGCTTCGTGCCACGTGCGCTTAACCCGCTGCGCTACTGCCTGACTCCCGTCATTTTATTTTCTATAGAACACATTAATCAGTTCCTTGGGGGCAGGGGATGTCACCAATTTGAGGGTGGGTATCATGAGCTGACTTCATGTGTCCTTGGTGTCTTTCTTGTCTCAGGTCACTCTGCCTTTGTTCCTTCACAGAGTCAGGAGTTTGGGGGGTGGGGTAGCATTATCACTGAATCAGACCAGAGTTGCGACTTCAGCTCACAGAAAGTTGGTTTCTGATTTCAGGTTGATTTTTTTTTTTTTTTTTGACAATTCATGGTTTCTTTTCCTTCTTTCTTTTTCACAAAGTATGTCCTTTTATATTAATTTTAAATATTTTTATTATTATATAAAGAGAAAATGAGAAGGGAGGCAGAGAGAGGGAGAGAGACACTTGCAGCCCTGCTTCACCACTTGTGAAGCTTTCCCCCTGCAGGTGGGGACCAGGGGCTTGAACCTGCATCCATGTATACTGTAATGAGAACAGTTAACCAGGTGCACCATCACCTGGCCCTAATTCATGGTTTCTTTAACAATTTCTTGAAGGTAAACTACTTGGGACTTGCTGTTGGTGAGTATTCTTCAAGATTAGTTTAACTGCATGTGGGAATCATCTGGGGGAACTTCTGGAGCCACCAGTATGCCCTTATAGTTGCTGATGTCACTAACGAGGGTTGTGTACTCAACTTTGGATTCATAAGAGCTGTCCTGGACCATGTCCTTGAGCTTCCTGGTGTAATCTGAAGCCAACCCTTTTCATACTCGGGAGACAAGAAAGAGGCTGATCACTTCACTAATAGGCAGTTTTTATTTTATTTTATTCATGATTTAATAATGATCGACAAGATTGTGGGATAAGAGGGGTACAATTCCATACAGTTCCCACCACCAGAGTTCCATATCTCCTCCTCTCCATTGGAAGCTTCCCGATTCTTTATCCTTCCAAGGGTATGGAACAAAGATTTTTATGAGATTTTTTTTCTGTATTTGCTTCTCCGCTGAGCATGGGCATTGACAGGTCAACCCATACCCCTAACCTTGTAGCTGGCATTTTTAATGAGCAAAGGAACCTATAAACAAGGATTGTCTTGACCGACATCATTTTCTCTCACAAAATGGGCTCATTTCCTGAAGATAGCACAACAAATAATGTTTTTGCCATTTCGCTCCATTGGGCTGTGAGTCCTGTGAAGGAGAAGTCATGACTGCTTTGATTATTATTGTATGACTATCTTGTCTCACTAAGTCACACCCATAGGCTTGTGTTTAGTATTGAATCATTGCTTCATTTAGAGTGTTTTTCAGTGCTATTTTAACCCAGGCATATGTTGCAATAAGCAAATGAACCACTAGGTGGTGCCAAGACCTCACAACAAAACAATCTTGCACAGAAAAAATAAAAATATCAGGACACAATTCACTTGGGTGTCACTGGAATAGGGGAGTTGAGGAGGTTGCAGTGAAATTAATATTCTCTCATTGGGGACTGACTCATATCAGGAACTCTCAGCTTGCAAAGACTGATCTTTATTTTTGAACCTGAAAACTTTGTCTCAGAGTCCACTACAACCTGACAGTCGATCTTTATTTTTTTCCCCCCCATTTGGACTGGAAGCATGGTGCTTGTGATTCCACCTCTTTTGGTGGACTGTTTTAAGATTGTTGCTGAGAGAGAGGGAGAGTCAGAGTGAGGAGGAGAGACATCACAACACCCCTCCTCTGCTCATGAAGCTTCCCCTTGGCATAGTACTCCTGTTTGGTGGCGAGGGCTTGAACCTAGGTCTTTGCACATGGTAAAGTATGTGCTCTATAGGGTGAACTATCTCCCCAGCCCCTTTGTGACTTTTAAAGGGGCCTAGAGAAGAAGCAACCTTAAAGGCTCTTCTTATGAGCCAGCAAGACAGCTCACCTATATAGTGTGTTTACCAAATAACCCAGGTTTTACCACAGCCTCCATTTCACTGAGAGGAGCTTTTGGTGCTGTGGGAACTTCACTCCCTCCCTCCCTCCCTCCCTCCCTCCCTCCCTCCCTCTGTCTCTATCTAGAAAAAAAAGTCTCAGGATAGTGAAAAACAAATACAAAAAGTATTATTATTATTTGCTTCCAGGGTTATTTCTGGCATTTGGGGCTGACACTACAAATCCACTGCTCCCAACAGCCATTTTTTTCTTCTTCTTCTTATTTTTTTTAATTGGACAGGACAAAGAGAAATTGCGAGGGAGTTAGAGGAGGAGAGAAAAAGATAGACACCTGCACACTTGCTTCACTGCTTGTGAAGCTTCCCCTGCTACAGGTGGGGAGCTGGGGGCTTGAGCCCAGATCCTTGTGCTGGTCCTTGCACTTAGTGCTATGTGTACTTAATCGGCTGTGCCACCACCTGGCCCGCAAGAACAGAAATGTTTCTAAAGTTTCTTATATAAAGAATTAATCCTATGTACAATATTTCCCAGTGAGTTTGTTTTCCAATCATACACTGGAAACTGAGGGCTCATTACTTCACCCACAAATGCCCCTTCCCCTTGGTAGCATGGGTGAATTGTCCCTTTCGGCCTCTGTTTAAGCCCATCTCTCCACAAACATTGAAAAGCAGCCTTTGGGTTTTGGTCAGTTATTAAGCTTTCCCCACCCCACCCCACCCCCCACCCTGGCCCTATTTTCCCTTTTACAGGCTAAGCAAGCTTCATTTATAGTGCTTTCATTCTCTTGTTTCCAACATCTTGCGAAGGGCCTTCAATGATTTTTTTTTTTTTTTTTTTTTTGGACAAGAAGATGTTATTTGCTCTCAGAACAGCCCTGCACAGCTGCATGAGCCTTGGGCAGAGGCTGCTGGCTCTGGGAGAGCAGGGAATGTTCTGGGTCACTGCAGGCCCTCTCTGAAGTCTACAGCCTTCTCTTGCTCTGCAGGCTTTAGCTGCTACTGCTCACAGCATGGATTTCCTCAAAAGCAGGGCCTGGGCTAGCTTACCTGCAGTGAATTTATTGGAGGAAGTGAAAGAAGAGGGGGTGTGGTGCCAGGACTGAGTGCCGTGGGGAGGTGAGGTAAAAGCTATGCCAGCCTGGCTTACTCAGTTGGCAGTGAGGAAGTACAAAGGGAAACCTCCCAATTACAAATAGGAGTTAGGACAGGGGAAGGAGAATCTATTGACCAGCTCTTGGTATCAGTGCTGCCCGGGAATGTTCATTTCTTTGTATCTCCAGCTTAGCATAAATGCTGGCCTGGCTGAGTCTGCTTGGTGGTACCCCTGGAAGACCTATCAGGTGACCCCGAGGGCAGAAAAGAGAGGTACAAGGAAAGTGCAGGGTGCTGGGCTTCTCTGTTCTCAGCAGGGCGCCTAGGGAGAGATGTCTTGGCACTGGAGACTGTTTACTGTAGCAGAGGGGTGTGTGTGTGCGTGACTCTGTCTGTTGTCTCTGCAGGGGGTGGGGTGTGGGAGCATTGGGGTGCTTAATGAGCCTTCTGGTACAAATGCCTGGAGTTGGTGTGGAGTTTTCAGATTGGGTCTTGTCAAAGTGGTCATGGGGGTCCGTGGGGGATGATTAGGGTCTGGCTGTGTAAGCAGTCAAGCTGGGCAATGTCTGTACAAGGGACTCTTCTTTCTCCCTGTGAGAGTGCCCAGTCTGCTTTGCAGTGCTTCCTTTTGTTCTGTTAGGCAACTGTCATGTGGAACTGAACCCTACCCAAGACTGGTCTGGTAAGGAAATAATCCAGAGGGCCTGGGAGGTGGTGTAGTTAATAAAGTGTTAGATTTTCAAATATGAGGCCCTGAGTTGGATGCCCAACATCACATGTGCAAGAGTGGTGCTCTGGTTCTCTCTCTCTTTCATTAATTATTATACCATTAAGAGAAGAAAAAGAAGGAAAGAAAGGAAGAGAGAAAGAAAGAAAGAAGAGAGATAAATCTGGGGGGCAGGAGATAGCTCACCTGTCAGATCACAGTACCTTGCCATGTTAGAGGACGTGGGGGTTTGAGTCCACAGCAGCATGTGAGAGCACTATGGAGAACTCCATGGATGGTGGAGAAATGTTGTAGTGTCTCTCCTCTGTCTCTTTCTTCTCTAAAACAGGATTAAAAAATTGGCCCGGGCAGGCAGTTCAACATGGTATCGAAGGCTTTCAAGAGCCCTGAGCAGGAGAGATGGTGGAAAGATGATAGAGGCATGTGTGAGACGTTGTGCTGTAACGAAAGAAAGTGAAGACGCATCTTTGGCGTCTATCATCTTTCCACCATCTCTCCTGCTCATGTGAGGGTTAAAAATAGCTACAGGTATAATCAAGAAATGGCTAGCATAGTTCAGAAGCTGGACCTGGATGGTGGTTGGGCACCAGAACAATAGAAAGTTTACAAATTAACCAGACCTAGAGTAGGAGTAACGCTAATGTCTCACTTCTACAATAGAAATGTTACAAATTAACCAGACCTAGAGTAGGAGTAGCTAACTTCTCGCTTCTATATATATATACACCCTGCTGCTATCAGTAAGGTAGATGTTTGTTTCTGGGGAAACAAGATGTTTTTGAACCAAGATGTGGCCCAAGCCTAAAAGCCCTCCCTCCCCCTCATTAAATTTCAGGTAAACAAGCCAAGTCCTGTGGAAAACTATTGTCTGTAAGCAATGCTGGCATATGCTGCAAACAGGATAAAAAGATGCTTGTGACGGTGCTCAGGTGTTTAGTCCTTGCGTAGCTCCTTGTGTGAGTCTGCCCTGGGCTGGACCCTCAGCTGAGTAGGCTTAAATAAAATTCATACTTAACCACCTGACTTGGTGTGAAGTATTGTGATGTCTGTGTGGAGAATCTATCCCATTACACTCCAGGCTCTTGCAAGTCTTCCACTTATCCTCCTCATCTCCTTCTCTTTCCCAGTTTAGCTTCCTCCTTTATTTAATGAAATGGGGGAGATCAGACAGCATTCTTGCTACTGCAGATGCAGTCCTAGAGACCAAAGTGTTAGAGATACAGGTTCCCAGGTTCCCAGCCCCTTTCAAGCCCCCCACCCCCGACTTTCCAGTTATCTGCAATAAGGTAAGATCACTACGGGCACCAGGGCAGTGGTTCCTTAACCTGGTTATCACCAAAAGCATTGAAATGCACACATGTTTGAGCATCTGCAGTGTGACCCTGAGATCTGTCATTTTTAGTCATCTCTTTTTAAATTTAAATTTAATTTAGTTTGTTTGCTTCCAGTTGCAGGGGCTCGGCACCAACACTACAAATTCACTGCTGCTTCTGGTAGCTTTTTTTTTTTTTTCTATTTGGTAGGACAGAGATAAATGAGAGAGGAGAGGGAGATAGATAGAGAGAGAAAAAGACAGACACTTGCAGACCTGTTTCACCACTTGTGAAGCATCCCCACTGCAGGTGGGGAGTGGGGCTCAAACCCGGATTTTTGCGCAAGATGGTATGTGTGCTTAACCAGGCACACATTTATTTATTTATTTATTTATTTATTTATTTATTTATTTATTTTTGCCTCCAGGGTTATTGCCAGGGCTCCATGCCTACACCACGAACCCACTGCTCCTGGAGGCCATTTTTTCCCTTTTGTTACCCTGGTTGTTTTACTATTGTTGTGGTTATTGTTATTGTTGCTATTGATGTCGTTGTTGTTGGATAGGACAGAGAGAAATGGAGAGAGGAGGGGAAGACAGAGGGGGAGAGAAAGACAGACACCTGCAGACCTGCTTCACTGCCTGTGAAGCGACTCCCCTGCAGGTGGGGAGCTGGGGGCTCAAACTGGGAGCCTTATGCAGGTCCTTGTGCTTTGTGCCACGTGCGCTTAACCCACTGCGCCACCGCCCGACCCCCTCCAGCCCCCTATTAATCTTCTTACAGGATTACACAGGTCACTCATGGAACCATGACTGAGAATCAGCAAGGTAGTTAAATTTTAGGGTTTTTTTTTTTTTTTCTAAAAGGTTTATTGATACAGAGTGAGAGAGAGAGAGACTGAATAACTGGCTGGCACATGCAAGCAAACTTGTGACCTCATTCTTGAGGGTTCAATGCTTTATCCACTGCACCACTGCCCAAATCACAGGGTTTTCACAAGTTTGAATGTCACGTTTTTTTTTTAGGTAATATGAATTAGTGAGGTCTGAAGTTTCTTGCTCTAAACAGCAAGACTTAGTTACTGCTTGCTGAATATTCTCATCAGGCAGTTCTTTCAACATTGAATAGATGTCCCTTTCAGTGTTGGTACACTGGGAGGGCCTGCAAGCTCCCCCAGCTTCACACTTTGGGGATATTCTCATGGTGCCCCAGATGGTGTTTTGCCCCAGTCTCTCAGCCTTTGTGTGTCTGAGAAGTCAGCTTCTAACTTCCTAGCTGGGCTGGTGTTGAGAGACAGGGCCTGAGGAAACAGCAGAGTAGTCAGAATGTCTGTGCGCATTAGGGTTCCTAAAGCATCCCGATGTCCTCGAGTCATTCCTGCCCACCTCTATCAGACATTTGAAGCCTGAGTGGCCTAAGAGTCAGTTCAGTCCTCTACCCTGGGGACCTTGGCTGGGACAGCAGTGGTGGCACTCACCCTTGTGAAGAGGGATAAACTAATTGGGTGATGACTGGAGAGGGGTCAAACTGCAGGGACCCCACCAGATGACCAGGTGACCAGAGACCTCGTGGACCTTGGGATTCTCATGTGAAGCCCAAGTATCTCATGTCACAAAATGCCTCTCTAAGGCCTGCATGGTTTTCTGCCTGTGAAAGGCCTAAAGAGCTGTCCCAGGAGTCGGGTGGTAGTGCAGCAGGTAAAGCGCATGGGGAGCAAAGCGCAAGGACCAGCATAAGGATCCCAGTTTGAGCCCCCGGCTCTCCACTGACAGGGGAGTCACTTCACAGGCAGTGAAGCAGGTCTGCAGGTATCTATCTTTCTCTCCCCCTCTCTGTCTTCCCCTCCTCTCTCCATTTCTCTCTGTCCTATCCAACAATGAAGACAACAATAATAACTACAACACTAAAACAAGGGCAACAAAAAGGGAATAAAAAAATAAAAATAAAAAAGAGCTGTCCCTTTGGGACAGAAGGGAGAGAACAAGATAGTGACTGTTTCTTAGCCCAGAGTGGGAGTTTGATTCCCACCACAACTCTCATCCCTCACCCCCTCGTGTGCCTCTCATTCAGTAGAACAATGAGTGTGAGTATAATGGCCCCACAGAGGGGAAGAGGTGGCTCATGGGGGGTTGTTTCTCCCAGGACCTGTGTCACTCATAAGCAAAGCTGACTGACTGGCTCTGCTCACTTATCCCCAGTGGGGCTGGGTAGCCAGGGCTGTGTCTCAGCCATGTTTCAGGATGAACCTGTGGACACATTCCAAGGTCTGAGGAGGAGCAGTGAATGGGAAGAGGTGAGCTAGGAGGCCCAAGAGCTCTGAACACCGACATGGCGCTATCGTCCTCATAAATCCCCAGTGGTTTCTCAGCCTGTGGCTTTCCCAGTGTGGAAGCTGCTCATTGACCTGGGTTGACACATGGAGAGGACTTTCATTTATTCTTACTTTCTGTAGAAACACCACATTATTTATGGATTCTTTAACAACTATTGGGTTGACAGAGGGAAAGAGAGAGGGTGATAGCAGTTTATGCAACAGGCTTTCATGCCTGAGGCTCTGAGGTCTTAAGTTCAATCCTTGGCACCATAGGTCAGAAGAATTCAGCAATGCTCTGTTCAAACACAAAAATAGCAAAAACCTGTTTGTTTGTTTTATTATTGTTTTAAAAGAAATTTTTGTCCTAGTTTCTTTTAAATAAATATATGTATATGTGCACACACACACACACACACACACACACACACACACACACACACTTTTTTACCGGATAGAGACTGAGAAATAGGAAGAGAAGGGCAGAGATAGGGAGTGAGAGAAAAAGAAATACCAGCAACACTACTTCACCACTTGTGAAATTCCTCCCCGCTGCAGGTAGAGACAAGGGGTTTGAACCTGAGACCTTGTACATGCATGGGTCCTTGAACTTTTTTTTTTTTTTTTTAATTTCTTTATTGGGGGATTAACGGTTTACAGTCAACAGTAAAATACAATAGTTTTTGTACATGGGTAACATTTCCACATAACAATACAGTCTCCACTAGGTCCTCCTCGGCCATCATGTTCCAAGACCTGAACCCTGCCACCCACCCCAGAGTCTTTTACTTTGGAGCAACACACCAACTCCAGTCCAAGTTCTGCTTAGTGTTTTCCCCTCTGATCTAGCTTTTCGACTTCTGTCTATGAATGAGATCATCCCATATTCATCCTTTTTTCGGTCTTTGACCATTTTAACATGTACACTCTAGCAGGTGTGCTGCTGCCCAAGCCCTGTTTACTTTAACTGATAGACTTAAAATTGGTTTACATATTCTATTTCTGGAGTGTTAACTTCATACCTCAGTCTGTGTATAAGCTTCACTACATCCACTAGTAATGTCCTAGTGCCATTTCCAACTACTGATAATTCCTTTAGCTACTAGAGATAATCAAGAAGGAACGGCAGGCACTTCCTATACCCTAAACGTCATGTGCTGTGGCATTTCATTTAGTATTTACAGCCATTCATATTATTTCTCCATTTTACAGATGAGAAGGGCATAGCAAGTGTCCATGGCTTACTAAAAAGACACAGATTCAGGGTTGGGGTCTAAGTTGGATGGCTTTAAGTCTGAGCTCAGACCTGCCTGTCAGGCCATGCATTCTCCATCAGTCATCCATTTGCACCATCAAGGCCTTGTACACTGTCCTATCCTAGCCACCAGGATTCAAGGGCAAGCGTGTCATGCGCTGCCATGAACTCAGCTCAAAGCAATTCAAGGTCAATGGTTTCAGCGCCACGAGCCGAAAGCTAAGGGTTTTGGCTCTTGGCCTGACGTTGGAGTCATCGCTTGCTCATCCTGATGTTTTCTTCAGAAAGATGGCTCCAGAGTCCCCATAGATTAATTTCACTTGTTTTTCTCCCTCTTCAATTTTGCCCTGATATGCCGCTGTAATTTACAGCCTCGGCACCACCCAGGCCATTCGTCTTGCCATCGTTGGGTGTTTATGAAAGGCCTGCGATTACGTCTCCCACTTGGCCCACTTGTGGTGAAAAACTTGAGCCAAAGCGAAACAATAAAGCACACACGCAGAGCCCCCTCTCCCCAGAAAGGAGTGGGTATCCCTGGTAGAATTCTCTTTCTGAATCCAGAGGACTTGTCAGGAAGCCTTCTCCCCTTGTTCCACCCGGCTTGGATCTTTGAAGCTTCCCCCCTTTAATCCTTTAATCTCACCTATAAATCAGCACCTCTTTACACCCCACACCCACAGCCTGCATTGCTCTGGGGCTGCTGTTCCCTGGCCCTTTGGGCTGGCCTCTTTGGGTTCAGTGCTACAGTTCCAGTGGGGATTAGCATTAATCTCTTCACATGTGAGTGAATCAAGAGTTATTCTTTCCATCTGTGTCTATCACCATGCCTGTGTCCTTTCTGCCTGCTACCTGGAAGTTCTTTTCTTTTTTTTTTTTAATTTCTTTCTTTAAATTTTATTTTCCCTTTTGTTGTCCTTGTTTTTTATTGCTGTTGTAATTATTATTGTTGTTGTTATTGATGTCGTTGTTATTAGATAGGACAGAGAGAAATGGAGAGAGGAGGGGAAGACAGAGGAGGAGAGAAAGATAGACACCTGCAGACCTGCTTCACCACCTGTGAAGTGACTCCCCTGCATGTGGGGAGCCGGGGGCTCAAACCAGGATCCTTATGGTGGTCCTTTGCTTTATACCACGTGCACTTAATCCACTGCACTACCGCCCGATTCCCTACCTGGAAGTTCTTGAAGGCAAATGGTGTCACCTCATCCCCTGGTGGACATCACAGGGTGGGCTGGTGGGTAGCTTTTGGAGCTCAAGGAGGGAGAACCAGTGATCTGTCTGGACCTCTCCTTCATTTTGCTGAGGAGGAAACTGAGCCCCAGAGAGGGGAAGTCATGCATCCAAAGCCACCAGTCACGAAGCTGCCTCATAATAGAGACAGACCCAAGACCCTGGTGTAAGTGTTTCTCTGAACCACCAACTTTTTGGGGAAAGCAGTCTAAATATACAAAGGGAGAAAACTGTCTGCTCTTCTCTTTGGAGCTCAACTTTCCGTCACTAATTCTGACTTCTGTTTTTCTCTTGAAGAGAGCTCACTGACCAGAACTCAGTGATACTAGGCTGTCCTGCCATCCTCTAACTGAGGGACCCTGGACAAGTCACGCAAGATGTGTCACTTAGTGCTTTTGTCAATAAAGTGGACATAACCTCACCATCTTGCTACAAGACTCAGGTGGTGTCACAGAGGCTTTTTTTTTTTTCCTGTTGACATTTGCTGAGCTCTTGTCACTGTCACTCACAGAACCTTGGCCTTTCAAAATTGGATTGCTTATTTACTTATTATTTGTTGTTGCCACCGAGGTTATCACTGGGGCTCAGTGCCTCATGAGAAATCCATTGCTCTAGGTGGCCACTTTTCCCCTTTTTAAATTTATTTTTTACTTGATAGGGCAGAAAAAAAATTCACAGGGGAGGAGGACATAAAGAAGGATAGAGAAAGAGAGACACAGCACTGCTTCACCACTGTTGAAAGCTTCCATCCTGCATGTGTGAACCGGAAGGACGGAAGGACCGAGGTCCTTGCACACGGTGATAAATGTGCTCAACCAGGTGCCTCACTACCTGGCCCCTTAAAATTTGGTTTTAAGACTTTTAATCCGGGAGTCGGGCGGTGGCGCAGTGGGTTAAGCGCACATGGCGCAAAGCGCAGGGACAGGCCTAAGAATCCCGGTTCGAGCCCCCGGCTCCCCACCTGCAGGGGAGTCGCTTCACGGGCAGTGAAGCAGGTCTGCAGGTGTCTATCTTTCTCTCCCCTCTCTCTCTGTCTTCCCCTCCTCTCTCCATTTCTCTCTGTCCTATCCAACAACAAAGCAACGTCGACAATGGCAATAATAACCGCAACGAGGCTGCAACAACTAGGGCAACAAAAAGGGGGAAAAATAGCCTCCAGGAGCGGTGAATTCATGGTGCAGGCACCGAGCCCAGCAATAACCCTGGAGGAAAAAAAAAAAAGACTTTTAATCCCCATGGCAGTTTTGTGAGGTTTGCTAGAAATGGAAACTGAGGCTAAGTGTGGAGGGAGAACTGCCTTGGGTCATGCAGCTTCTTCGTGGTGGAGTTCAGACCTAATCTATACAGGTTTTTTTTAAAAAAAATTATTGCCTTTATTTATTTGTTGGATAAAGACAGCCAGAAATTGAGAGAAAAGAGGGGGATAGAGAGGAGGAGAGTCAGAAAGACACCTGCAGCCCTGCTTCACCACTCACAAAGCTGTCCTCCTGCAGGTGGGGACGGGGGACTCGAACCTGGATTGTTACGCATTGTAACATGTGCGCTCAATCAGGTGTGCCACCACCCGGCCCCTATAAAGGTTTTTAACATACTGGCCACACCCCCACCCTCCCCAGCTGACCCAGTCCCGTTCTTGCTATGACCTCTACAAGCTTTGACTACAGGGGCAAAGGAGTGTCTGTCCGATCTCTGTGAGACTTTATGGGGGAAGAATATAGAGCTGACAGTGTCCAGCCAGGAGGCCATTATTCCCTGCATTCCCTCCCCCACCCCCACCCCATCACGAATGGAGATGAAAAGTTGATCATAAAAAAAACCCCGGAGCTCCTTCCCGCGATCCAAATAGTGCAGTTCCCAAGCATGACCGCGAGGTGGCGCCTAGGACTGACAAGGGCACTGTTGAAGGTGCTGGGGGCGAGGTGCTGGGGACGAGGTGCTTGGATTGATCAGGCATTACTGTGCATGCAGGGTTTTCCGAGGGCAGTACAACCAGCAGGAGAGACATTCAGTTGTGTGGTTCAGTGCTGCACCCCAGAACAGGGTGAGCAATGCTACTGCGACTGCAGGTAAAACCCACATCTCTCTAGTTTAACACACTCAGAAGTTAGACCCCAAGAGCTGGGTGAGGGCACATACTAAAAATGCTGAAGGACCCAGGTTCAAGCTCCTGACCCCTACCTGCAGGGGGGAAGCTTCACCAGGGGAAAGCAGTGCTGCAGGTGTCTTTCTTTCTCTCTCTTTTTAAATTTTATTTACTTTTTTTAAAGATTTTTTTTTTTTCCTCCAAGGTTATTGCTGGGACTTGGTTCCTGCACCACACATCCACTGCTCCTGGAGGCTGTTTTTTCCCTTTTTGTTGCCCTTGTTGTCTTATCGTTGTTATGGCTATTATTACTATAGTTGTTATTGATGTCGTTGCTGGATAGGACAGAGAGAAATGGAGAGAGGAGAAGACAGAGAGGGGGAGAGGAAGATAGACACCTGCAGACCTGCTTCACCTTTTGTGAAGCGCCTTCCCTGCAGGTGGGGAGCCGGGGGTTCGACCCGGATCTTTACACTGGTACTTGGGCTTCTCGCCACGTGCGCTTAACCCAGACCCCTTTCTTCTTTCTAGCTCCCTCTACCTGCTTGATTTCTCTCTCTCTCCAATAAATAATAGTTAAAAAGTAACAATAACTCAAAAAAGAAGTTAGACATCGCAATCTGACATAAATTAAACAGCTTTCTTCCACCTCAAGACTGCTTCATCTGGTGGCCCAGGAGGCAGTGTAGTGGGCAGGGTGCTGGATTTGTGAGCATGAGGTCTTGCATTTGATCTGCATCATCCATCACACATGCCAGAGTGCTGCTCTGGTGTCTTCTCTCTCTCATAAATAAGTCTTTTTAAAGTCCTGCTGCAGCTAGATTTACATCTATACACTAGTATATGGTCTCTGTACCTGTTTCAGCCAGCACAGGCTCCTCTTGCAAAAACGCACAGATTGGGTGGGTTCAAGAATAAGTATTTCTGACTCAGAGGATGGGAAGGCCAAGGCCAAAGTGCCGGCAGATTTGGTCCCTAGTGAAAGGTTTCTGTTTTGGTTTTGTCATTGCCCTGTCTGACCACTTCAGGTTCATTTTCTTCAGATATGAAGACGGAGAGGGGAGTGATGACACCGCATCATCAAACCTTCCTCTAGTGTCGTGGGGACCCAGGCTCTGACCTGAGACGACCCGAACTGCCCCTGCGGCTCCAGACAGACTATGACCCACATAGTCAACGACTGCCACCTCTCCAGATTCAAAGGAGGTCTTGAAACTTTACATCAGGCTCAACCTGACGCTCTTGACTGGCTACGGAAGAAGGGCAAACGCTAGAAGAAGGCTCTGACCTGAGTTGAGCGCATCACAGAGCAGGCACAGAGCTATCTTGCTGGTCTTATTGAGGAACTACTTCATGGCTTTCTGTGTGGGAAAGGAGGGAGGTAAGGAGGGGAGCGAGGGGAGAGCTAGAGATAGAGGGTGGGGGTTGGGCAGTGGCGCAGTGGGTTAAGTGCACATGGCGCAAAGCGCAAGGACCAGTGTAAGGATCCTGGTTCCAGCCCCTGGCTCCCCACTTGCAGGGGGGTCGCCTCTCAGGTGGTGAAGCAGGTCTGCAGGTGTCTTTCTCTTCCCCTCTCTGTCTTCCCCTCCTCTCTCCATTTCTCTCTGTCCTATCCCACAATGATGTCAGTAACAACAACAATAATAACCAAAACAACCTTAAACAACAAGGGAATAAAAAGGAACAAAAAAAAGGGGGGGAAAGAGGGGGAGCAGATAGCATAATGATTATACAAAGAGACTCCCATGCCTGAGGCTCTGAAGTCTCAGGTTCAGTCCCCTGTACCACCATAAACCAGAGCTGATCAATGGAGAGAGAGAGAGAGAGAGAGAGAGAGAGGTTGGCTGTGTTCTTTTTATAGAGCATTAATCTCATTGTGGATGCCTTACCCATATGACATCATTTAAGCCAATTAGCCTCCAAAAGGCTCCTCCCTCAAAGGCTGCCACATTGGGGGAGTTAGAGCTTTAAGATGAGAAAGGGCAGGAGACACATACCCTGTCTACAACAGCTGCTGCATCACAGAGTCCTGGCCCAGAAGCTGCTTCTGTTTGCAATGAATTCATTGGGCCCAGTCAGCTGTATTGCTTCAACATAAAGGCCAGGGCAGGGTGAGAAGCATACAGAGGGCCTGTACATTCAGTGAGCACCAGCAAACTCTGCCCCCATTCCATACACGGGGGCTCACATGCCTATCTACACAGATGTCCGAATGCACATATCTAACTACAGATGCAGAGGGCACACATCCACAGGTCACAGTCCAACATGAAATTCTGACCACACGCTGGCCTAGCTAGACAGGGAGCTTGCGGAATAGCCTGTGTCTGAAAAGAAAGACCAGGCAGACACATATCAGACAGAGAACATCTAGACCACCTATGTGTAGCTCTAAGTAGTCAGGAGTCGCAATGTTTGGATTTACCAGTACATTACCCAGCCAGGGTGCCAAGAGTTATAGCTTCCAAACACCCCTGGTTCTCTGTCTCCAGAGTGCATATAATTGCACAGCTCTTGCTCCCTGGTGGGAATTTGTCCTGTGAGCATTGTCAGAAGTAATGGGAAACACTGTGGGACCAACTACTTATTTACTAGGTTAAGACCCTCTAAGCATCAGATAGTGGCACACCCAGTAAACTCAACCATGTGCAAGGGCAATTGCTTAAGCCTTTGACCCCCACCTGCAGGGGGAAAGCTTCACAAGTAGTGAAGCAGTGCTGTAGGTGTCTCTCTCTCCCTCTTTATTTCCCCCTTTCTTTCAATTTCTCTCTGTATCCAAAATAAATAAAATATTTAATAAGACCCTTCAAAACCCCCTTTTCTTTTGCCATAGCTATCATCAGATTAAAACAAAACGGGCAGGGGGCCGGGTGGTAGCACAGCAGGTTAAGCACACATGATGCGAAGTGCAAGGACTGGCATTCTTTGGATCCCAGTTCGAGCCCCCCCCCCTCCCCCGGCTCCCCACCTGCAGGGGAGTCACTTCACAGGCAGTGAAGCAGGTCTGCAGGTGTCTATCTTTCTCTCCCCCTCTGTGTCTTCCCCTCCTCTCTTGATTTCTCTCTGTCCTGTTCAACAACAGCAATGACAATAATAACAACAACAACCAGGGCAACAAAAAATGGGAAAAAATGGCCTCCAGGAGCAGTGGAGTCGTAGTTCAGGCACCGAGCCCTGGCAATAACCCTGGAGGCAAAAACACAAAACAAAAAAAAAAAAAAAAAAAAAAGAAAAAAGGCAGAAAGCAACCTGCATGTTGAGAAATTCTAAGGGTTACAAGGTTTAAAAGCGAGTCCCCACCCCCACCTCCACCATTGCTGAGCAAAGTATTATGCAGTAGGACTAAAACCAAACAAAAAAGATATCTGGGGAGACAAGCTGAAGAGCAGCAGCAGGATGATGCAGGGAGATGATACTATACTTTCTTATTTCTTATTAGACTAGAACAGCATTTTGGAGACAAGCCCTTCTCAGATGGTTTACTGAGGCAGCAGCAAGACAGAATCTCTGCACGATTGAGCTTGAGCACCAGAGACAATGGCTTTACTTCTTATAACTGTTTTGCATATATATATATATGCATATATATATACATATATATATACATATATATATATATATATATATATATATATACAGAAACAGAGTGACAGGGTGAGCTCTGACACCACCCCTGCACTCGCCCGCCCCACTAGCTCCCTGCTCTGCCTGCCTGCGTGTGGGTGCTGAAGGCTGACACAGGTTCAAAGCTACTTCAGGGACTTGATCTTGAGGCATTTTGACACTCGAGACTGGAGGTGACACATTTTTGGGAAACTTAAAATACTGGGGTTAATTATGACAACAAACATGCCTTAAAAAGAAAAAAAAGACAAAGGCAGGTTCTCAGCTCTGGATGGTGACTGATTTCTCTTTCTCCCTCATTTTCTTGGGAGAAGCTTGCAGTGAGAGTGGCTGGGACACAAAGGCATCCTTTCTTGTGGGCGTTTCTGGTCCTGCTCAGGCAATAATGAGATTCCCTGGGAGCCTAGGGTTTCACTCCCATGGTTCAACCCAGTTTGACAAACTTCCCTGGAGTCAGTGTAGGGAGGCTTGGCACCTCTCTAGGCTCCCATATATATTCTTGGTTTCTGCCTGCAGGAAGCTTACAGCTAGCTCTCTTGCCAAAGAGAGAGCAAGTGAACTTTAATAACTATCAGAGCCAGAGAAAGGCGGGGCATCTTGCAGAAGTAGGGGGCAAAGAGGGAGAGAAGATAGTCTTGAGTGCTGAGGTTTCTCCCAGGGCCATAGTGCTCCACTGGCTTGCCCCGAGGTCACTCACAAGGCAAAGTAGGTGTCCTCCCACTCACTGACCCCGCCCTTCTTTGCTACTATGTAGAGAGACCTAGGTGCTGGCGAGAGCAGGTGGGAGAAGAGGTGCTGTCACTCTGTCAGCTTGAGGGGCTCGAGCTGACCACCTGCCCTGGAACACTGCTCACACTCGGCCACAGTGTAAGCACCTTCTCTGAGCCCAGCCCCTCTCTTCTCCTCCTAACACATTTCCTGTCCCTGTGCAGTTCCTGGGGCCTAGTCTCCATCACAGGGCTCATTTCTGCCTAGTCTTCCAAAGTCTGCATTGGTGGACCGTTGGTTTCATGTTTAGTGTGTCTGAGTCATGCACTGGGTACTGGGTCACAGATGAATTTGGTCTGCTAATCATAGACATATTCTTTGCTTGAGACGCACACACTCTGCACATATGTCTGTCATTGACAATATGATCTCCTTGCTCCTTTTTAAAATTCTTTTTAATCTTTTTATTTATTCTTTTTTAAAATTTTATTGGAGAATTAATGTTTTACATTCGACAGTAAATACAATAGTTTGTACATGCATAACATTTCCCAGTTTTCCATATAATAATACAACCCCCTCTAGGTCCTCTGTCATCCTTCTTGGACCTGTAATCTTCCCCCCACCCACCCCAGAGTCTTTTACTTTGGTGCAATACGCTGATTCTATTTATTTATTTTATTTATTTATTATTGCATAGAGGCAGAGCAATTGAGAGGGAAGAGGGAGATAGAGAGGCAGAGAGACACACAACCCTGATTCACCACTTGTGAAACTTTTCCCTTGTAGGTGGGGACCAGGGGCTTGAACCCAGGTCCTTACACATTGGAATGTGGGTGCTTAACCAGGTGTACCACCATCTGGTCTCTTTATTTGCTCCTTTTTAAAAAAACAAATACATTATCCATATGAGCTATCTTTTTAAAAAATATTTATTTATTCCTTTTGTTGCCCTTGTTTTATTGTTATAGTTATTATTGTTATTGATGTCATCATTGTTGGATAGGACAGAGAGAAATGGAG
Source organism: Erinaceus europaeus (assembly GCF_950295315.1). Taxonomy (NCBI): domain Eukaryota; kingdom Metazoa; phylum Chordata; class Mammalia; order Eulipotyphla; family Erinaceidae; genus Erinaceus; species Erinaceus europaeus. The sequence continues at coordinate 18,692,729 of NC_080169.1, forward strand.
AGAGATGGGGAAGACAGAGGGGGGAGAGAAAGACAGACACCTGCAAACCTACTTCACCGCCTGTGAAGCGACTCCCCTGCAGGTGGGGAGCCGGGGGCTCGAACCGGGATCCTTACGCTGGTCCTTATGCTTTGCGCTTAACCTGTTGTGCTACTGTCCAACTCCCTCTTTGCTCCTTTATGAAGCCATTTTCTGGCTCAGTGGTTGTCCTTGCTCTTGTTTTCTTATTTCTTGAGCTTCATTTGCATGAAATCCTGAGTTCTCTGCCCTCCCTGAGCTGACTTGTGAGTCAGGGAGCCCCAAAGCTGGAGAACAAATCAGCCATCCCCACCGCTGCCCTCTGTACCCTGGAGATGTAGCCTTTATTGCACAGCTGGACAATGGCCCAGCTTAGGGTGAGTGTTATTAGAAACAGATTCATCCAGGCATGAAATGGCCTGCCTACCCAGGAACAGTTCATCACCGACGTGAAGCTACATGGGACCATTCTTGGTCAGCTAATCGCTGCTTTTAGGCATGACCACAGCTACATCATCCCAGAGAGAGTTTCCACTTGTTGGCAGTTTTATTTTTAGTCACCAGGGTTATCATGGGGGTTCTGTGTCTGCGTGATTCTTCTGCTCTCTGGCAGACCGTCGTCCTCTGTGCTCCCACCTACCCTGCCCTGCTTCTCTCCTTCCCTCTCCTCTTTCTCCCTTTCCTTTTTTTTTTTTTTTTTTTTTTTTTTGCCTCCAGAGTTATCTCTGGGGTTTGGTACCAGCACTATGAATCCCACTGCTTCTGGCAGCCATTTTTTCCTATTTTATTGGCTAGGACAGAGAGAAATCAAGAGAGGAAGGGGAAAGTAGAGAGAGAGAGAGAGAGAGATCTGCGGAACTGCTTTGCTGCTTGTGAAGCTTCCCTCCAGTAGGTGGGGAGCCTGGGGCTGGAACCCGGATCCTTGCACAGGTCCTTGAGCTTAGTGCTGTGTGCTTAACCAGATGCGCCACTGCCCAGCTCCTTTTTCCCTCTTTCTTCAGATAGAAGGTGAGAGACTTAGAGATGCCACATTGCTCCACCCTGCCCTCTTTTGAAATCTATCAGATGAGATATTTCCTGATTCCTCTTGGAAGTTTGTGAAGAACTCCAGAGAAAAAGAAACTTAGCCCACTCTGGGGGTAGTTTTCTCAGGCCATGCCAAGCCATGTGTGTTCACTCTCAGGGTTTCTGCCCCTTGGGTTTCTTGCCCCTCTGTTCCCATTTTTTTTTTTTTTTTTTGCCTCCCAGATTATTGCTGGGGGTCAGTGGTGCAGAATACAAATCCACTGCTCCTGGAGGCCATTTTTCCCATTGTGTGGTGCTCGTTGTTGTTATTGTTGCCACTGACTTTGTTGTTGTTAGATAGGACAGATAGAAATCGAGAGAGGAGGGGAAGACAGAGAGGGGGAGAGAAAGACACCCGCAGACCTGCTTCACCGCTTGTGAAGTGACTCCCCTGCAGGTGGGGAGCCGGGGGCTTGAACCAGGATCCTTAAGCTGGTCCTTGAGCTTTGTGCCATGTGCGCTTAATCCGCTGCGCTACCGCCCAACCCCCTCCCTCTGTTCCTCTTCTTCAGGAACAGGATCCAAGGCCTTCACAGTGGTGGAGAGAACAGTAAGGGTGGGAGTCCTGCTTTGGCTGCCTGGATGCAAGACCACCTCCATTCCTGACTTGCTCTGTGATCTCAGGAGAGGTTGATTCATCTCCCAGGGCCTTAGCACCTCCACTGTGATGGGAAATAACTGCTAACCTGCAGTGCAAGGAGGCTTGTGGGTAATATAGGTCAAGTGCTCTGTTCGTTGCAAAGGCTCCAGAAATGCCTACTTTTACTGAGCAGAGAGAAGGAATGGTGCCAGGGGAGGCAGTAAGGGCTTTGAGTCATGAGAGACTCTCCCTAGAGCAGGTCTGTGTGGGCAGCCACCAGCCAGGATGAGTCCCCTCAGGGTACTCCACCTGGGGCTCCTAGAATTGGGAAGGTGCAGGCTGGGGAGACCAGCTAGTGCATCTGAACCCCTGGTGTGGGGGGCCTGGGCACAGGTCTGCGTGTTGGGGAGGGGGAGAGGGGTGAGCCACCACCTCCTCTGACTTGAGAAGAAGCAACCAGTCCCTGGGTCACTGGTTTCCATGGCAGCGCGGGGAGGAGCAGCCAAGCAAGCAGGCGGTTTCACCTGGGAAAAAAAGTAAAAAATAAGAAGGCTCATGATTGGGAACCTGGTGACTGTGGTGGTTCTGAGTGTGCAGAATCCAGAGGAGCAGCTGCAACATGGGATATGTGGAGGAGCATGACAGAGGAGGATCCCAGTTTTGCTTTTGCTTTTGTTTTGTTTTGTTCCCTCTCTCTCTCTCTCCCCCTCTCTGTGTGTGTGTGTGTGTGTGTGTGTGTGTGTGTGTGTATGTGTGTCCTCACTGCCAGGATTCACTGCTTCAGGATTAAGTTTTCAGACAGAGACAAGGACAGAGATGGAGATAGTGAGACAGCAGGAAAGAGGGAAAGGCACCATAGTACCAAAGCTTCCCCCAGTGTGTTCGGGGCCAGGCTTGCACCTGGACCCAGACATAACAAAGCAGGTATACTGGCCAGGTGGGCTATCTTGCTCGTCCTGAAGATTCCCAGCTCTTGGGGAGTTCTTGCTGGGGCAGTTGGAGGACATAGGGCTGAGATCACATTGAGTCGGTTTTGTTTTTCTTCTGTTGTTAGTTCTTCACTGCTCCAGGCTGACTTTTTCAGTTACAGACAGACAGACAGAGAAGGACCCCAGAGAACTGAAGCTTCCTGCAGTGTGGTGGGGGCCAGACTTGAACCTGGGTTGTATGCTGGACAAAGCAGACAACCTCCCAGATGAGCTATCTTGCCAGCCCACAAAAAATATTTTTATGAGGGAGAGAAAGAAATATAGACAACACTATACCACTCCTCCATTGATGGACCTCCTTTTGCCTCTGGAGAACCCCATTTTTAACTTGGTGACCTGTGTCAAGACGCTATTTCCAAGCAAGACTGGGTCCTGTCTGAGGTAGTGGGGTTAGAATTTTAGCCCACCCTGGTCCTCTCTGCAGCAGATTTGATGGTTTCTTGTTGGATAGTATGCCAGCTCCCCCTGGCTTCTGCTTAACCATATGCCTATATAGGGATAGATTTAATCCCATTCAAAGCTTTGGTCTATTTACATAAATCACTTTTACATTTACATAAAGCACCACACTCCCTCCAGGGCATTGGTGGTTTAGTGGTAGAATTCTCACCTGCTCCACCCCCTCTCCTTGTCACACCCTGATCCTCTCCTTGTCACACCCTGATCTTCCACCAGTCACTTTTCGCTCCACCCTCTCTATGTCACATCCTGTTTCCACCCTACTTGGAGAGTATAAAAACAGCTGCTCTTCTGATTAAAGACACTTGGAAATTGCTTTCCGGCTCCGAGAGTTCCAGAGTGTATCTCCTGCAAAGTTAGTGCGGCACGAGTTCCTGATCCCTCTCCCACACAGCAGCCTAGATTGGCTCCAGTTGAGTTCTCTCCAACCCAGAGAGCACTAGCTCGGGAAGAAGTACCCTCAGGCTATCCCGGCAGTTTCTCATGCTGATCTGTGTATACCCATGTTCATAGCAGCACAATTTGTAATAATCAAAACCTGGAAGCAACCCAGGTGTCCAACAACTGATGAATGGTTGAATAAGTTGTGGATGTATACATGTATATTACTCAGGTATTAAAAATGAAGATTTCACTTTCTTCACCCCTTCTTGGATAGAGCTTGAATGAATCATGTTAAGTGAGATAAGTTAGAAAGAGAAGGATGAACACGGATGATCTCACTCATACACAGAAGTTGAAAAATACCACCATGACACCCGGCCTGCCTTTCCTGGGCAGATGACCTCACCAATGTGTCCTGGAATCCCACCTCCCCAGAGCCCTACCCCACTAGGGAAAGGTAGAGACAGACTGGTGGTATGGCTCGACCTGCCAATGTCCATGTCAAGTGGAGAAGCAATTACAAAAGCCAGACCTCCCACCTTCTGTGTCCCTGGCACTCTGGTGGTGGAAATTGTATGAATTGTACCCTCTTATCCCACAATCTTGTCAATCACTATTAAATCACCAATAATAAATTTTTAAAAAGCTGAAAAATAAGAAAACACAAAGCAGAACCTGGACTGGGTTTGGAGTATTGTACCAAAGTAAAGGACTCTGGGGTGTGTGGTGGGGGTGGGGGTGGGGATGGAGAGAGTTCAGGTCCTGGAACGTGATGTCAGAGGACCTAGAGGGGTTTGAATTTTTATGTGGAAAACTGAGAAATGTTATTCATGTACAAACTACTGTGTTTTTTTGTTACTGTATTTTATTGTTGACTGTAAACCATTAACCCCCCCCCCAAATAAAAGAAATTTAAAATATTTTGATGTCTGTAGGTGTGGGGGCTTATTTCAGGATTCTCAATTCTATTCCACTGGCCTGTGTATCTATTTTTGTTCCAGTACCAGATAGTTTGGGTAACAATAACCCTAAAATATAGCTTGAGGTCTGGAAGTCTGATGCCTCTATTCTTGCTCTTTTTATTTTTTATCAAGATTGTGTAGACATTTATTTATTTAATTTTTTATGAGAGAGACCAGATTACTACTCAGCTCTGGCATATGGTGGTGCTAGGAATTGAACCTGAGACCTCACACAGGTGAATCTAGTACTCTAACAGATGGAGTTATTTCCCTGGCCCTGGTTTGACTATTTTCTAATTTTATTTCTCTTCCTCTCATGAACAGGATGGTTTTCATCCTGGTAGCTCTAGAAAGGAATTTATGTAATTGACAATTTTTAAATTATGGAAATTAAATAAACCTGCTCTGCTGCTTTAATCCTTCATAAAAATCAGCTTAGCAAGCTTTGGTTCTCTTTCGGCCATTTCTGCCAATAGGCCAGAGAGCCTACAATCTGAATGTGGAGTGGGACCCTGACCTTGGGAAATAAACGTTTTTTCCATTACTAATTGTTTTGAGGTGATGCAAAATCATAACAGCAAGGGTGTTCTCCTTTCTTTTGGACAGAGAAAAACCTTCTCAGCATGTGGGCTGCACATAGCAGCTTATAGTAAAGACCTGTCCCCCTCCATCCCAGCCCACCCAGAAGTGACCCTTTCCCCAAACATTTTTGGCATCTCAGGGGGTTGAACAAGGATTTCAAGGAATTTCTGGGGGCCTCTGCTCAGTTCTTCTGGATAAGCATCTGTCTTGTGCTGTTTGTTCTCTCATGGGCATTGTTCTCTTGTGCCGAGCTGAGCTTCTGCTACCCTGGCCACCTATTCTCTCTTCCTCCCGCATCTTCCTCTGAGGTTCAGGGGGTCAGAGAGAACAGAGCTCTCCTCCTCCTCATGTTTTGGCCCTCCCTTCCTCCCTCCTTCCCTTTCTTCCTCTCTCTTTCTTTATTTTTAATGACAGAGAGATAGATACACAGAGAGAGATGAGAGTACGGTTCAGCTCTGACTGAGAAGGGATTGAACCTGGGACCTGAGAGCCTCAGTAATGAAGGTCTTTTGCAAAACCATTATGCTATCTCCCTAGCTCTCTTTCTTTTCCTTTCCTTTCTTTCTTTTTCTTCTTTCTTCCTTTCCTCCTTCCTTCTTTCTCTTCCTTTCCTTTCTTTCTTTCTTCTTTCTTCCTTCCCTCCTTCCTTCCTTTCTTTCCTTCCTTCCTTTACTCTTTCTTTTTTTTTTCTTTCTTTCCTTCCTCCCCTTTCTTCCTTTCCTCCCTCCCTCCCTTTCTCTTTCTTTTTTTTTTTTTAATTTTTTATTTAAGAAAGAATTAATTAACAAAACCATAGGGTAGGAGGGGTACAACTCCACACAATTCCCACCACCCAATCTCCATATCCCACCCCCTCCCCTGATAGCTTTCCCATTCTCCATCCCTCTGGGAGCATGGACCCAGGGTCATTGTGGGTTGCAGAAGGTAGAAGGTCTGGCTTCTGTAATTGCTTCCCCGCTGAACATGGGCGTTGACTGGTCGGTCCATACTCCCAGTCGGCCTCTCTCTTTCCCTAGTACGGTGGGTCTCTGGGGAAGCAGAGCTCCGGGACACATTGGTGGGGTCTTCAATCCAGGGAAGCCTGGCCAGCATCCTGGTGGCATCTGGAACCTGGTGATTGAAAAGAGAGTTAACATACGAAGCCAAACAATTTGTTGAGCAATCATGGATCCCAAGCTTGGAATAGTGGAGAGGAAGTGTTAGGGAGGTACTCACTGCAAACTCTAGTGTACTCCCTTTCTCTTTCTTTCCTTCTTTCTTTCCTTCCTTCCCTTCCCTTCCTCCTTCCTTCCTACCTTTGTTCTTTTCTTTCTTTCCTCCCTCCCTCTCTCTCTTTCTTTCTTTCCTTCTTTCTTCCCCCACCAGGGTACTGCTGGAGCTCTGCACTGGCACAACTCCACTGCTCCCAGAAGATTTTTTAAAAAAAAATATTTTATTTATTATTTCCCTTTTGTTGCCCTTGTTGGTTTATTGTTGTAATTATTATTGTCGTTGTTGTTTATGTCGTCGTTGTTAGATAGGACAGAGAAATGGAGAGAGGGGGGGAAGACAGAGAGAGGGAGAGAAAGACAGACACCTGCAGATCTGCTTCACCGCTTGTGAAGTGACTCCCCTGCAGGTGGGGAGCCGGGGGCTTGAACCAGGATCCTTACTCTGGTCCTTGTGCTTCGTGCCACGTGCGTTTAACCCGCTATGCTTAACCTGCCTGACTCCCAGATTTTTTTTTTTTAAATTAAAGGATGAGCAACAGAAAAGGAGGGGGGGAGAGAAGAGATAAAGAGTGAGAGAGAGAGAGAGAGAGAGACCATAGCACTGATGCACTATATTTGTGCTTAAGAGACTGGAGAGCCCACACTGTATCAGTGCTTTATTCGCTGCACTACCTCCCAGGGCCTCTATACCTTGTGAAGCTTCCCTGCTGCAGATGCTCCCAAGTGGTGGTCAGAAGCTCGAACCCAAGTCCTTGGTAATGTGGATGGAAAGCTTTTTTTTTTTTTTTTTTTTAATATAACCAGAGAAAAGTGGCTCCTTAGAGGCCAAAGAGCACACAGCAACTGACCTAGAGAAAGGAGGCTTAGGAATCAACTTAGCAGCAGCACCCCTCCTTGATAAACCCCTCCTACTCATAATACAAGGAAGGCAAATAAAAACACAGAGGACAAAGAATCATTCCAGTGTTCTTTGGAGGGGGTTTCTCTGTCCAGATGTCCAGTGAAGGCCAGGCCTGTGCCCAGAGCAGCCATGCTGAGTAAACAGGAAATGCTGGGGAGCTATTTTTATTTGGTGCTGTCTTTACTTTCCCTTGCTTGTTTCAGTGGAAAATGAGCCCGAATTCCACAAAGCTCCTTAGTGAACAACAAATAGAAGAGGAGGCAGTGCCAAGGCTCTCATTCCTCAGTGGTGGTTTGGCCCCGTTGCCGCTCTGCTGAGGCCTTGGAAGGCTCTGGATCTTGCCTGGGCAGGAAGCAGGTGGTTTGCTTTAGAGAAGGCCTGTGGAACAGCAAGCGAGAGAGCTGGGGCCCTGGGTGACAGATGTCTGTCCTCCTCCACGGGGTGGGGTGGGGGGTTGTCAATCCTGTTTGACCCAAAGTCAGTCTGTAGGCCTGACAGTGGGAGACCTCCAGGCCATGAGGAGAAGGAACTGCCCAGAAAAGATGCCCAAACCCACTTGTGTAGGAATGCTCAACCTAGGGGTATGGTGAGAGCCGAAGGGTGGTAGCACTGCTTAGAAATGCCTTCCTCCTCCCCTGCCTGGTTCAGTCTCTGGTTTTTCTATAAGACCCATATGCTCAGGCTCCCTGGGAGACTGAGCTGGGGTGGGGGGAGGTATTTAAAGGGCTCTTTTATCATTTTGCTCCCCCCCACCTTCACCCTAGGGCTTTCCTGGCAGTGTGGCTGACCTTTCTCTACATGTGGGAAAGGTTTTGCATTTTGCATTTTGTCCCTGCTCTCCCAGAA